>NW_024081994.1:203968-396199 GCF_003009895.1 Hyaena hyaena | reverse complement strand
GTGGTTCCTTATATGAATAACATAATTGGGGTGCCTGGGTAGCTCAGCTGGTTAAGCTTCCAACTTTATTTATCTCAGGTCATGATCTCACAGCTTGTGTGTTGGACCCTTGCATCGGGCTTTGTGCTGACACCTCATAGCCTGGAGCTTGCTTCACATTCTGTGTCTCCCTCTCTCTATGTCCCTCCCCTGCTCTCTCTCTCGCTCACTCTCTCTCTCTCTCTCTCTTTTTCTCTCAAAATAAATAAACATTAAACATTTTTAAGTAAATAAATACATATATAACAAAATAAGAATCTTGTGGAGGAAATTTCCAAGAATGTCCAATCAAGAGTCAAGAATGGTAAGTGACTTACTGCAAATCTTTGGCTTCAAAGACTGTTTCCTCTCTTTATAAATCTTATCTGTTTCATATCCCACAAGTATGTGTCCAGGGGTGATTTCATTGTTGAATTAATCTTCATGAATGTTAAGGAACACTTAATAAATAATGTGATTCTCTGATGAATGAGCTTAAGAAATCAGAATACATGTGAAGGATCCATTGATTTCGGGATTGCAATGCAGTTAAAATCTTTGCTTGTTCTGATGATCTTTGATTGGAAGACCTATTATAATAAAATGATTTTTTTTTCCCTGGAAGACTTGCTTTATTTCATGACCTTAATGACAGCCTGTTTCACAGAGGCAAGACTACATTGAGGACAAGTTGCCTCTTGCTTTACACTTCAACTGATAGAAATATCTTTGTATGCTTGGGGCCACATGTTTATTTAACTCAGCTCAACACAAAGTTTTTAAGGTCTATCAAAGATAGGGCACTGTAAGTTTTAAAAGTGATTAACTATATACCTAGTATTTATGAAGAGTATACTTATTTACGGAGAAAATTCCACAACCATTTTACCAGAGGACTTGCTTGGGTAAGAAAAACAGTTGAAGCATTTGTCTTTAATTGTTTTCTGGGCACAGAGGAAAAAAATATTAACTTTGCTTAAGACTTTCAAGGTATTTCTCACAGAGAAAGTAATCATTGAGCTGAGCTTTGGAAGTTGGGTGAAATTTCAAAAGGCAAAGATGGGGCAAAACCATTTTCTGAAGAAGGAATCAATTGATCCAGGAAGAATAGCTTGGTTGTGCCTGGAACACCAATTATGGATAGGCAAATGAGAAAAGATGAGTCTGAATAGTAAACTGGATTAGATGAGGAGAGATGGGAAGTTTTTCTAACATACTTAGATTTAATCTGGCATAGAGGAGGATCCACGATCACTTCTTAACCTGAGTAGTGATAAGAAGGGAATATGACTTTCAGTCATGATTCAGCATGTAGGGTTGAGAGACAAGAATAATCTTGTTTTAATCAAGGGAGACAAAGACTGAGTGACTGGCCATTATCATTATTAATCCAGCAAATGAGAATATTCTTTCCAAACCATTTTTACTCCAGTCCAAAAGTTCTAGTTCTTCCTTCCAGCCTGGTATTGACTTTAGGAGAAAGATTTAAATTGATCACTAACTTATCTGTTCGCATGTCCTTGTTATTTTTCTAACACCTCATTTCTACACAAATTTAGTGTTGTACTTCCCAATTCCCTGCTATTAAGATCCCAAAGCACATGGTGGTAAACCTCCCCTTGTCCCCCAAATTGCTGAGCAAATTTGAGTTCCACTAAGCTCTCAGAAAACAAAAATATTGTTTATCCTAAATATCTAATAAAGGAAGTCATTTGTATTTTATTTTCTCAATTTTATTGATATTAAGATATTTAAATGCAGAATATTTGAAATGACAGTGACCTAGGATATGCTGTAGTATATCCACAAGCATTTTATTTTATTTTATTTTTTTACTTTATGTTTAACGTTTATTTATTTTTTAAAGAGAGAGAGAAGGAGTGTGGAGTGCAAGCGGGGGAGGGGCAAAGAGAGAGAGGTACATAGAATCTTAAGCAGTCTCCAAGCTCTGAGTTGTCAGTGCAGAACCTGATGAGGGGCTTGAACCAACAAACCAGGAGATCATGACCTGAGCCATAGCTGATGCTTAACCAACTGAGCCATCCAGGTGCCTCTACTCATATGCATTTGAAAGATGAAGTCAGAAGAGGGTAACTAACCTACCTAAAGGACTAGCCTGTGTAAAGAGAATTAATTCCCCCGTGAAACGAAGCCCATGTTACCAGGTTCTCTCTCTTGCTAAATGTGGTAATAACATTTATTAGAAAATGCTTCCATGAATCTAGAAAAATAGGACTTTTTGAGGCATTCTTGTAGATGTTTAATTTGTTTGTGAAGTGAGATGATGTTTAACCCACTTCCTGGGATGAGATGAAGTAACTGTGAGGAAACCATGAACATTAATGGCTAAAGACAGTAGATTTGTAGTCAGATCTGCTTTCTCATCTCACCCAGGTCACTGAATAGGTCTTTCATTTTGAGAAAAGTGATTATCTTTTCTAAGGCTCAGTTCCTTCAGCTGTAAAACTGGTTCAATAATATTAACCTGAGGGGCACTTGGGTGGCTCAGGACTTCGGGCTCATTTAATCTCACAGTTCATGAGTTCAAGCCTTGTGTGGGACTCTGTGCTGACCGCTTAGAGGCTGGAGCCTGCTTCAGATTCTGTGTCTCCCTCTCTCTCTGCCCCTCCCCTGCTTGCACTCTGTCTGTTTCTCTCTCTCAAAAATAAATAAACATTAAAAAAATCAAAAATAATGTTAACCTGAAATTTTTAAATGAGTTTTTGACAAAATCTTACATGAAAAAAGGAGTTCAGTATGGCAAACCTAATAAAAGTTAAGTGTTTTTTTAATCAAATATATTATAAACACTTAACCACTAAGAAATTCAACAGCTATACAAAGTACACAATGACCTAGAAATTAAGGAGTTGGAAACACTGTCAATCATGTGGATTATGTAGGAGTCTCCAATTGCTTTCATTTCCTTTTGGCCTTTTCTAAAACTAAACATTGTAAAATAAATCAAGTAAAGGACTAAAATACCCCCTTTTAAAAAAGTTCTTAACGTTTTTAACGTTTATTTATTTTTGAGAGACAGAGCACAAGCAGGCGAGGGGCAGAGTGAAAGGGAGACATAGATTCTGAAGCAGTTCCAGGCTCTGAACTGTCAGCACAGAGGCCAACATGGGGATCATCCCATGACCCATGAGTTCATGAGTCAACCCTTAACCAACTGAGCTACACAGGCACCCCTAAAAACCCCTTTTTTCAAATGAATGTCTGATCACTACAATAATACCATATGGTAGACTATGCTCTGTCACACTGGTGGACAAGTGATATTGAAACTCTTTAGAATGCAGCCCTCTCTGGGGAGTGATGGAGGCAATGAGGGGGAATGGGCCCAGCAAGGTTTGGCAAATGTTCAGTAAGACCATTCCCGAGAGAGATGAAGAAGAAGACACAGAAGAGAAGCTTAAGCCATCCCTAATTCCCATGTCCTTGAGCTGTCTCCTGGAAATTTTTAATTGGCAGAATTGATTGCTTCATGTTGATTTGTTTTAATACCATAGGGAAAAATAATCACCCTTTTAAACAGGAGCAACAATTTCCTTCATGCATTTTTGAAGGCACATTGGTTTTCCTACTTCTGTATAGGTAAGGCTGTCTATTTTGCATGTTAGGAATGGGTCAAGGTGTTTCTGTGTATACTCGGAATCCAATTTCTTATTTGGTAGGAATCGATGTGCAGTTGGAATGGGTAAATGGTTACCTAGACAAAAACCAGAGCCACTCCTATAACAAATACCAATGCTCATAATTTGGGTAGTTTTATTCTTCTAAATATTAAACAAAGGGAAGGTAGATGTTAAGAATTTCTTTTGATAGTCTATATATCTCACACATAGTCAGATATTTACATACATTGTATGTTTTAAAATCTTCAGAACAAAATCATGCAGCAACATTTTAAATGTGAGAAAACTGAGGCTGATATAGGTCAAGACGTCTGTAATCACCGAGCTGGTAGGCAGCACACTTGCAATTTTTCAAATCGAATTTGCCCAGTTGCCAAACCTGTGAGATGAACGCCGGTATTAAGGATACTGGAAACATTTGAGCACAAAATAATTTTTAAAGTTTTGCAAAGCATACAGATAGTTTAGTACATTATTTTTAAGAAAGACGAAAGGGAAGAAAAGGGCATGAACACATAGAAGGCGCAACATGAGGTTTCAGTGCTCTCATCTCTAGTAGGAGATGAGAAAAAAACCATGACACACTCCATACATATCCTAAATAACCATTTTTGGAAGGATGATGGTTCCTATCATACAGAAAGGTTTTTAGTTTTTCAAAACATCTTAATGTGTTCACTAGGCAACAGTTGATCTAGGGCTGAGCTAGAGGACAGGAGCCAGCAAAAGGTGAACTGCTCAGGATAATATGGAGTTCTTGAGGTCATTCCAGAATATAAGCGTTAGAGCCGAGAAATTTTAATGAGGAATAAAAAACAAAAGCAAAAACAAAAAATGAAAGAACAGAGATATGTTATGAGGCTAGGGATTAAGTGTGTAAATCTCTGGAAAAATCCTCTGTGGTTACATGAGGAGAATTTAAGGAATGAATATGACTAATAGTTAGATTTCATTTTTAAACCAGTTTTGTTTTAAGTACCTTTCACCTGCAGTACCTAGAGTTTCAGTGTGTGTGTGTGTGTGCGCCCGCGCGTGCGTGTGCTTGTGTGTGCACACGCGCACATGTGAGAACATAGAATGGATGGGAAAAAAGGCTTCCGGCATATTTACAAGGTCTCAAGAGGCTAATACTGTGATTATTTAAATACTGTCATCACAATTTTTAAGTCATAACATTGTCTTTGGGTGTAACCTCTGAGGGATTATATAAATTCTAATAATTATCACCTGATAGTTTTATCTTATGTAGATAAAACTTTCTTTTTTTCAAGAGGAAACTTGTTGATTGAGTGGGAAATAAATGCACGATTACATATATCTTTGCTTGGGGATCTATATTTCTCTTTGTTATAGCTTAATACCAGATATTTTTTAAGATGAAGGGATAATTTTCTAAAGAATTTGGATCAAACTAGTAATGATTGATATTCCATCTCCTAACGGGTTTGTGTTTGTCACAGATTTAAAAAAAATGTTTTTTAGTGTTTCTTTAATTTTGAGAGAAAGAGAGGGTGAGCGTGTGCGCGCATGTGTAAGAGAGGGGCAGAGAGAGAGGGAGACACAGAGTCAGAAGCAGGCTCCAGGCTCTGAGCTGCCAGCACAGAGCCTGAATGGGGCTCAGATCCATGAACTGTGAGATCATGACCTGGGCTGAAGTTGGTGACTTAACTGACTGAGCCACCCAGGTGCCCCATGTGTTTGTCACAGATTTTAACTGTTTGGTCCACCAAGAATATTGATTCTAGACTGCCTGTATTTTGAAAACCTGTAAGAAAGAAGCAATGGCCAATGCAAGTCTGAAGCCCAGGATGAGTCCTACAGAGACCTATAGTAACCCTGGAAGTTTATATTAGTTATGAATCGTTTATGAAGAAATGATTTCATTTCTTGCAAGAGCAAAACAAAATAATAAAGTAGAAATTTAATTCTCTTTCATATAAAACTCTGAGCTGGTATGTCAGTTCAGCTCTGCCATGATTTTAGTCATTGTGACATTTCTGTCATCTCATCCATATGATCCAGGGTAGCTCAGCACTATGGCCTCCCAGCTGCCAATGGGAGGCAGAAAGGAGGAAGGAAAGGGCAAGCCTATGGTAGAAAGGGATGGATAAAAATTGCATACTTCTCTTTCATCACATTCTCTTCCCTAGAACCTACTCTTTGGAGGTAGAAAATCTAGACTGAGAATAAAAAAAGAGAAAGGAAGTTTTGCCAGTTTTTTGTTTGTTTTGGTTTTATTTTTGTTTTTTAGCACTGTTGCATAAAGACCAACCATAGTTCCTAGGAGCAAGCACTAAAATGGCTATGTGTGAGATACTGCTTCCATCCAGTCTGTCTCAAAACTGTCTGTGGCTCTATGCTATCATTTTTTTTCAAATAGTTTATTGTCAAGTTGGTTTCCATACAACATCCAGTGCTCATCTCCTTAAGTGCCCTCCTCCATGTCCATCTCTCCCTCCTCCCCCCCACACACTCATCAGTCCTCAGTTTGTTCTCAGCATTCAAGAGTCTCTCATGGTTTGCTCTCTCCCTCTCCCCCACTATTTCCCCCCTTCTTCTCCCCCACGATCCTCTGTTAAGTTCCTCCTAATCCTCCTATACGTGCAAACATATGGTAGATGTCCCTCTCCGCCGGACTTATTTCGCTCAGCATAACACCCTCAAGTTCCATCCATGTTGCTACACATGGCCAGATTTCATTCTTTCTCATTGCCATGTAGTATTCCATCGTATAGATAAACCACATTTTCTTGATCCATTCATTCGTTGATGGGCACTTTAGGCTATCATTTTTTAAATATAGTTTATTGTCAAGTTGATTTCCATATAACATCCAATGCTCATCCAAACAAATGCTCTCCTCCATGCCTGTCACCTATTTCCCCCTTTCCCCCATTCCTCATCAACCTCCAGTTTGTTCTCAGTATTTAAGAATCTCTTATGGTTTGCCCCCCTCCCTCTCCTCAACTGTTTTTTCCCCTTCCCCATTCCCCATGGTCTTCTGTTAAGTTTCTCCTGAACCACATATGAGTGAAAACATATGGCATCTGTCTTTCTCTGCCTGACTAATTTCACTTAGCATAACACCCTCAAGTTCCATTCACATTGCTACAAATGGCCAGATTTCATTCTTTCTCATTGCCATGTAGTATTCCATTGTATAGATAAACCACATCTTCTTGATCCATTCATCAGTTGGTGACATATAGGCTGTTTCCATGTTTTGGCTATTGTTGAGAGTGCTGCTGTGAACATTGGGGTACACATGCCCTTATGCATCAGCACCCCTGTATCCCTTGTGTAAATTCCTAGCAGTGCTATTCCAGGGTCATTAAGGAGTTCTGTTGTTAATTTTTTGAGGAATCTCCACACTGTTTTCCAGTTTAGCCTATCATTTTGCTCTTCTGTCTGTTTTCTCAAATGTAGACAAACATAATGGTCCAAGTCATTCTCTGGTCTAATTCATATTTGATGGACTGAAAAAAGCTTCTACAAACATTGAATTGACTGGAAAAACCTTAAAAGACTTTTGAAAGCTTTCCTGTGCACTATATTATATATAATATAATAACATTATATTATATATATATATATATATATTATATTTTACATGGTAAAAATTTTACAATCACTCAACTTTTGAAAGCTTTACCTTTTCTTCCATTTTCCCCCAAACTACTGTCTAGTCATTCTAAAATAGAAGTATTGAGTTCTTATATCTTACAAAGAATGAATGAAGATGCATATATGAATTTATCCCTTAGTTTCCTTTTACAAAGGAGCGAAGGAGTTAATGTGGCAGGGTCAGGAAGAAATAATTGTAACCAGAAAAGAACTTATGGTACAAAGTTCTCAACCAGTATTTATATTATTGCATAAATTCATTTAGTTAAGTGGTAGATATTTATTGGCACTGACAAGCAAAATCTGGGATAAAAAAATGATGTGAAGTTAAGTAAAATATTGAAAATAGACAAAATAGAAATGCAGATGAATAAGAAATGTCTTGACATAAACCAAAATGGTAAATGGACAAAGAGAAATAAGAGGAATATTTATCAAAGAAAAAGACTTGAGCCCACTAGTGACTGGGACCCCAAGGTATAAGTGTGTTTTCTAACACTTACTTGGATACTTTCCCATTAAACCACTATTTCTAGTGTCTCTTGAGACAAAAAGTCATAGAAAGGGAAAGAAAAAACATGTAAAAAACTCAAAATGATGATGTAAGAAAATATTATTTTTTACCTTAAAAAAACTTCTGCACTGTTCTAAAGTTCTCATGTCCCCTTGAAGGAAATTATGAGAAGAAATTTCACCGCAGTGAGTGAGTTCATTCTCCTTGGATTGACCAGTCGCCTGGAATTGCAGATTCTCCTCTTTGTGCTGTTTCTGGCTATTTACGTGGTCACAGTCGCAGGGAATCTTGGCATGATTGTAGTCATCCAGGTCCATGCCCGGCTGCACAAACCCATGTACTTTTTCTTGAGCCACTTATCCTTTGTGGATCTGTGCTTCTCTTCCAACGTGACCCCAAAGATGCTGGAGAGTCTCTTGTCAGAGAAGAAAACCATTTCTTATCCTGCGTGTCTAGTGCAGTGTTACTTTTTCATTGCCTTGGTCAGCGTGGAGATCTACATCCTGGCTGTGATGGCCTTTGATCGGTACATGGCCATCTGCAACCCTCTGCTTTATGGCAGCAAGATGTCCAAGAGTGTGTGCACATCCCTCATCACGGGCCCTTATGTGTACGGAGCACTCACCGGCCTCATGGAAACCATGCGGACTTACAACCTAGCCTTCTGTGGCCCCAATGAAATTAACCACTTCTACTGTGCTGACCCACCACTCATTAAGCTGGCTTGTTCTGACACTTACAACAAAGAGCTGTCCATGTTCGTTGTGGCTGGATGTAACCTTTCCTTTTCTCTCCTCATCATCCTGATTTCCTACCTTTATATTTTTCCTGCTATCCTGAGGATTCGTTCCACAGAAGGCAGGCACAAAGCTTTCTCTACGTGTGGCTCCCATCTGACAGCTGTCACCATCTTCTATGCAACTCTTTTCTTCATGTATCTCAGGCCCCCTTCAGAAGAGTCTGTGGAAGAGGGGAAAATGGTTGCTGTATTTTACACAACGATAATTCCCATGTTGAACCCCATGATTTATAGCCTTAGGAATAAAGATGTGAAAGAAGCATTAACCAAAGAGTTGATCAGGAAGAAAAGATTTTCTTAAAAGCTAGAACTATTCTTTTGGGTTGCAATCTTTTCCTAAACTGCTTTTTCTGAAGTTGCAGGAAGTAACTGATGATGAAATGAGAAATATGGTACAGTAAAAGGGGAATATTGCATTTTCAAAAGTTTTAATAATTAAAAAAAATATAAGCAAAAAAGTAAAATTTTCATTGCAGAAGTTTGTGTGTTTATGTTTGCCATTCATTTTGCTTAGTAGTTATATAAATTTCTTTGCCTTTTGTGCACATGATAGCATTACATGTTTTCTGGTTTGGGCTTGAGTAGAAAAGTGTGACTATTCTGGACAGTGATTTTTATTAGAATTCATTGGATTTCATGTGTGTCACTTCTCAGTTGAGCATTTAATTGTGAGAAATCTCTTAAGTGTTTGTTGTTTTGTTTTGTTTTGTTCTTGTTCTGGTAACCAGCAGTATTTAAAATTTAAGATTTAAGCATGGGTTCTTGAGAGAGGAAACATGGAACGTGCCCTTCACCAATTCACAACGGAAATATAGAATGGATGCGAAGTGCCCTTTGTTTTACTACATTATGTCGAATTGCTTATTACCATGTCAGCAAGAGCCTCTTCTGAATGATACAATATTAACTATACAAATTTCAAACAAGTGAATGTATAGAATAGAAATTAGATCCCACAACTCTAACGAAATCATATCTGAGATTTTATTTATCTAGGATTTTATGTTTTTACATATGTGCATGCTTGTAATTAAATTTACTTATTGTAATTATTATTTAAAATCACTAATATAAAGCGTATATGCTGTTTTAAAAGTCAAATAATATTATAGGGTTATATAATTTCCTGTCTTACTTCTACCCCTGCCTGTCTCCCCATAGATAGCACCTTCTTGTTATTTTTAATTTTTTTGGTAATTAACTCGTTTTAAACTATATGCTTACATGTCTATTTTTATTGATTTTTTGAACACGCATACAATTCATTGGCATCTCTTTACTAAAGATAAAGTATTACAATTCTTCCGCCAAATCCTACACCCCTATCAGTTCTTTCTCCTCATCTTTATAGTAGGGTCACATTTTAATTTTTCTTAAATTGATACCATTATTGTTAAAATAACTACAAATACTTTATTAGTAATTCCTGAATAATAAGATGAGTAACACTCTGAACATTACTAACACTAATTACCAGCACTATGAGTAATATTATGAATACAATTCTCACTACTTGCTGGATTTTTGTTTTTGTATTTACATTTCCCCAAACTTCCACAGAACTATAAAGCACCTCTTAGACAAATCGGTAACTGATCTATAATTTACACATATTCTTCCTGGAAGCTTTATGTCCCTTTATTGGATTCTGTACTGGTGTCTCTCTACACATGTTGCAGAACTGTTATCTGGAGACTGTGGTTGCTACTCTTGGTTTAAAATGTTTCATTCATTCAACTTATGCTGATTACTGGACCATATGCTACAAACTAGAGATTCAGCAATACACAAGGCAGAAAAAGTCCTTTATTATGTTTTTGAGGTAGGGTATTTTGTTAGCAAAGCGTCCACACGAACATAATCAAATAGTTCAAGTATTAGTACGTGTTATGAGGAAGGGAAAGCAAGGCAATGGGGAAGCCAATGACCTGGGAGCATCAGAAGTGAGGGCGGTGCTGATGTGTCAATTTCAGCTGCTGGGAAAGACCTCTTGGAGAAGGTGACATATTGAATCAAAGCCTAATTGATCAGAAGAAGGCAAACACAAATAAATCTTTGGGAACTACCACGGGGGAGTCACTAGCAAGTACAGAATTTCAGGATGAAGGCTGGCATGTTGAAGTATCAGAAGGAAAAGCCATGTGGTTGAAACTTAATAAATGGGTGAAGCAGTAGGAGGGTTGATGCTAGAACAGCAGCCCCTTATTTATTGGATGGCACAGTGGACTCCCATAGTTGACAGCAAACAGACTGCAGCACTTTGGTTTTGTGTCCAAGTTTTGGGCTGTCAAGTGATATGTGGCCAATAATCCCTCAGGTCAGGCAGAATGAGAAGTAGTAGTTTGGTTCATCAAGTTTTTATTTTGTTTTGCTTTAAATTATTGTGGTTTTGAGTAAGCAAAGACCATTTTATGGAACACTTAATGGACTTTTCTGCTTCCAGCCCCAAATTTCCTCCACATTTCCTCTACCCTTATAATTTAAGACTTAGCTAAAGTATTGCCTCCTCTAGCAATTCTTCCCTAATACATTCAGGCTGTGTAGGTACCACATTACAGTTCCACCATGAGTTTACAATTCTACCAGCACAATTATGACAAGGTCCTATAACCATATGCCTAGTGTACACCTGTTTCTTCCACTATTCTAGGAAGTTCTTAAAGGAAGAGGCCATGTTCTTTCATCTTCATATCTTTCCTACCTTAGCAAAGTGTCTGATAAAGAGATGATGCCCAAGTCATGTTTTTGAAAGAGTAAATGTTTTTCCACTCCTTTCTGCCTTCCCCTTTCTCTCTGGTTAATTATAGATTTTTCTCTGTGATACTTTCTTCTCCTCCCATCCTATCCTTTAATAATAGATGATTACTTTGGTTTAGTAAAATCGTATTCATATTCTTCATCATAAATGCCCTGTTACAAACCAATTGGGAGGAATTCTTTCAGAGCAGAAATTTAAGACTGTAAATTTACTGGCATCAGACAGGAATGATCAAACATAACATGTCCATTTTCATTCAATAGAGACAAATAAAAGTGAATGCTACATCACAATGAAAGGACTTAAGGGAATTAATTCTGAGCAATCTGGGTAACAATGTCTTTTCCTTGGGATCCACTCATAATTATACATTACATTTGTGGAACTACTTATAGACAGAAGAGTCTTCACTTCTGCTCAGGCACGGAACATGTTGGCTGAGAGTCACAACAGGCAATTACTCAGACCAGAAAAGTTCCAAACCTGGAAAAAAATATACTCTCTTCATACTCTTTACACCCTTGAGCTCACCAAGAAAGCCCTGATTATTGACTCAGGGCAGAAATTGAGACATTTTTTTTTTCGTAGTGTAAATCACAGTTTTGTACACTGCTTTTTCATCACCAACCAACCCAAGATTCGTACTGCCTGTGAAAGTATTGTCTTCTTTTTTTTTTTGTCTGAAAAAGTATCTCCCGCATTGAGACAGGAAAAGGCTTGATTTGGAAGTTATTGTGTCCTGAGTGTAACCTCAGCTTTATTATTTATTTTTTAGTTGAGTATACTTGAGGGATAAGTTTATTCTACTGCAATATGTGATCAGTGACACCCATCTCATGGATTAACAAATAATATCTATCAGGTGCCTTTTTCTCAGTTAAATTTGAGGCAAGTGTGTTCTGTATTCAATTTTAGACTCACTGCTAGGAAACTTTTCCAACCATGAGAGGCATTATAGAAACAATAAATTAAGTGTGTTATCAAGTCATTTGGATGTTTGACATATACTCATTGGTTTTGTCTATGTCAGACACTGTTTTTGTCATTGATAGTTATTAGTGTCTTCTGAATCTCATATTTCAGGAGTTTCCTTCTGGAAATTTATCATTTATACCTAGTATTATTTATTTCCATATCTTAAGCATCCCAATGTGTAAACTCCTAGGGGAAAGATACAGTTTTCATATTTGTATTCTGGAGAGTAAACATCATGAACTTTGCACTTAGTACCTATTTTGTGTGAATGTTTCAAAGAACAACGTCAGAAATATTTTTGACATTTTGAAATTATGAAAATAATTACTTGAGTACAGTCTCATGAGAAGTTTTGTTCCCAGGGTATTAGATTTGACCTTCAGTATTGCCTAAAGTATTGCCCTGGAATTCATTGCAACAACTGGTTTGAACGCCAGTGAAGTAACACATATGGATTTAAAAAGTCTTATTTTGAGAAAGTATAGTGCTATTCATTAGTATTTCTCCCTCTGAGAATGTTCTCCACTGGCATTCCACTTCTAATTGACTCTTTTAGAAACATTTGGGGATTCTTCTGAGATAAATGCTGATGTCAGTAACTTGGACAAAACATAAATCCTGTAGCACTGGCCAGAATTTGACCTTTGTGGCTATTAAGAAGACACTCTTCTTTTCACAGTAGGAGAGGAACTGTGTTGCATATTCATTTCCCATATTTATTCATTTATGTGTTCTCTTCATTAATTGCATACTTTTTAGATACTGATGTGTTGAAATAGGCGTTTTAGAGGAAATGTGCACAATAAATGCATTTTCCATGACAGAAAAAAATCTATAGGATGCTCACCGAACTCTTGTCTTTTATCATATTACCAGTGTCTTCGAGTCATTCTGGTAGAATTCCATAATCTGAACCTCCAACAGATGTTTCACTATAATTGATCTCAAATAATATTCTTCTGTGTTTTCCATTTACCTCATGCCTTGGCGTCTACTGTCCCAAATTTCCACATAAAGAAAGACAAATTGGAAATTTAGCTCTATGTTGTTTTTTCTTAAGGTTTTTTTTTTTTTTTTTTTTTTTAATTTGAGAGAGAGACAAAAAGAGAAAGAGACAGAGAGAGAATCCCAAGCAGGTTTCATGCTATCAGCACAGAGTGTAAGGTAGTCTTGATCTCATGATCTATGAGATCATGACCTGAGCCTAAATCAAGAGTCAGATGCTTAACTTACTTAGCCACTCAAGAACTCCAGAAATTTAGCTCCATGTAGTTTATTCATGGTTAAAATTTTTCTTATATCTAAGAAGTAAAGTATGGGCTCAAACAGGATTTTCCTTGTGACTGTTGGACACAGAGAGAAGTTAGAATCGGTATATGTTGCTAATGGGTTTAGACTAGAAGATCTTTAAGTCCTTTAAGTTCTCTTACTTATAATAGTGTGGATTCTTTTTCTATGCCCCGTTTCCATATAGGATCTGTTTTTCTTAAGCAATGCTTGTACTCCAGGGAAACTAGTTTTTTTTTTTTAATTTTTAATGTTTTATTTATTTTTGAGAAAGGGAGAGATAGAGAGAGACAGCATGAGCTGGGGAGGGTCAGAGAGAGAGGGAGACACTGATTCTGAAGCAGCCTCCAGGCTCTGAGCTAGCCATCAGCACAGAGCTCAATGCGGGGCTCAAACCCCGAACCGTAAGATCATGACCTGAACCAAAGTTGGGCGCCTAACCGACTGAGCCACCCAGGCATCCCCAGGGAATCTAGGTTTTAAGAATATTGTTTTTTTTCCCCCTCACCAAATATTTGAAATCTGAATCAACCTGATAATACCAAAGAACTAAATTGGATTAAGGACCTTAAGACAATAAGTTGACAATGAAGACATTCATCCCTGTATTGCCAGATTGCAAATGTCCTCACTAGACTCATCATCAAATTTGCAACCTGCCTCTGAATGTGCTGTGTTTCTTGATTCTTGCCACTCTGACAATCTCCCATGAGCTGTATCTTTTTTCTTAGCTTTTATTTAAATTCCAGTTAGTTAACATTCAGTGTAATATTAGTTTCAGGTATACAATGTAGTGAATCAAAATTTCCATACAACACCTGGTGCTCATCATAACAAGTGCCCTTCTTAATCCCCATTACCTATTTAAAACATCTCCCCACCTACCTCCTCACTGGAAACCATCAGTGTATTCTCTTCAGTTAAGAGTCTGTTTCTCGGTTTGCCTCTTTCTTTCTCTTTCTTTTTTCTCCCTTTTCTCATTTATTTTTTTCTTAAATTCCACATACAAGTGAAATTGTTTGGTATTTGTTGTTCTCTGACTGACTTATTTCACTTTGGATTTTACTCTCCAATCCTATACGTGTCATTGCAACTGGCAAAATTTCTTTCTTTTTCATGGCTGAGTAATATTCTATTGTATGTATCTATCAGTTTATATATTTTCCTGTTTGTGATAGCCTCACAATTTTGGGATTAAAATATGGTTAGTTTTAATGATTTCTACTCAAAATGACAAGTGTCAATTATCTGAGCAAAATCTCCAAGCTCCTTAGAGGCTAAGTCAGCACTGTAACTTATAGATGCTTGACTGGACAAAGAGTTTTAGAATATTTTGTCACATAAACATTTTTCCAAAGGCTCACTATTACAGCCCAGTAAACTTTTTCATGAAACATCATAAAAATGGTTTCATGGATGTATTTTTTTAAATGCATCTGGCTGTTTTAGAAATCAAGATTGTGTAAGAAAGTGTGTTTATTTTATTTAGGCCATTGGTGCATGGTATCTAAGTTTTTAAATTTAAATTTTAGTTAACATACAGTGCAATATTGATTTCAGGAGTAGAAATAAGTGATTCATTACTTACATATAACACCCAGTGCTCATTACATCAAGTGCCCTTCTAGTACCCATCACCCACCTACCCCAGCTCCTACCCACCTCCCTGTGTCACCGCTCAGTTTTCTATCCTTTAGTGTCTCTTAAGTGGTTTGTTTGTTCTCTATCTTAAATGTCTTAAGTGATTTGTTTCCCTCTCTCCCCCTCACTTCCTATATATTCATCTGTTTTCATTTTAAAATTCCACATACGAGTGAAATCATATGGTATTTGTCTTTCTCTGATTGACTTATTTAACATAGCATAATATATTCTAGCTCCATCCATGTTGTTGAAAATGGTAAAGATTTAATCTTTTCCTAACTTTGTTTGTGTTCATGGACTTTTTTTTAAACAACACAGAAACTATTATTTTATTTAAAATGTTTTAATAATTCTTTTTTGGGAGACAGAGGGCAAGCCAGGAAGGAGCAGAGACAGAGACAAAGAGAGAGACAGAATCTGAAGCAGGCACCAGGCTCTGAGCTGTCAGGAAAGAGCCCGACGCGGGGCTCTAACACACAAAGTGTGGGATTATGACATGGGTCAAAGTCAGACACTCAACCAGCTAAGCCACCCAGGCACCCCCACAGTCAAGCCATTTTTAATAGTCATTTAAGTAAAGTTATTTTATAAAACATGACATTTAGGCTAAGTTGTGTTTAGATGTCAATGCGGGCAGTAAGGCTCACTCTTATGCAAGTAAGAGACTTACTATCATTCTTACCCTCCATCTGTTTCCATCATCATCCTGCTACATGGGTTTCTAACATGCCCTTAGCCTAATTACAATAAACATTAATTCTTTAACATTGTTAAAGAGTGGTCAAAATTGCTACTATTAAATTAATGAACAACACGGGTACACTGTAATTTTCTTACTTAACTTCCCTATTAATTGACATTATCCCTTGAAATGTCTTACCAAATAAGGCAAAAACACAATTACATTTTGTGTCAGAGGAGAGGACTCTGGTCGTCATGATAGGATTTATCATAAGTGTGAAGCCAACTGATGTCCTTAATTTTAAACCAAGAATCAATAAAAAGTTAAAATCACATTACTTGTCTGGTCTGAGAGGCACAAGACTCTAAATATTGGACACAAAAACATAACTCGTTGAGACCACAGGCTGAATTACTATGGGAAAGAGAAGCAAAACCTACCAGAGGGAAATGTCTGATATTCTAAGTACTGGTCAGCCTGATAGTATTTCGTCTCACATATTACCTTGTTTTAAGAAAGATAAGGGAATGGACATAACAGTAGTTCATATATAATGGTTATCATCACTTTGTGAGAGTAATATTAATCAATAAAATCTCATTCAATAAATGAAAGGTGAAAAAATCATGCAGATCTCCTTGTAGAGCAAAGACGATACTCTAATAGAGTTGACAATGTCTTCTATTTCTCTTTTACAAATTCATGATTAGATGAGGCAATACCTCTCTGAACTTAGTATTTTGGCAGAGACAACCTATCATGCAATCCTTTTTGCTTTGCCTCAGTCACTGCCAATACTCTATCTAAGGATGAAAGTCAGCTCTTGTTTTTCCAATCTTCGTTTGATTTCTATCATATAAATTTCAACCAGGAGATGAGCAGTGGGAGGCACAGACATAGCAGGAAACTAAGATAGAGACAAATCCTAGAGAAAAAAGTGGGCAGGATGGATCTCACATGATAATGGGTGAGAAAAGTTAGATGTCCTTTTAGACAAAAAACAGATTGGACATAACACCTTATTATGGATAAGAAAAGAACCAGTGATATTTTTTTTCCTGGAAAGCATTAACTACCTAAATTAATAAATAAATGAATGAATAATTTAAAAGTGGTGATGATGATGTATTTCTAACTTGTACTTTACTGACAAATACAGCATAATTTTATGAAGAACCATTGATCTCTTGTGAAATCTCTGGAATCATAAATAAATAGAACATTAGTAGAATATTACTGGTAAATTAGTTCAACATATTTATATCAGAGTATTAATATGTGCCAGATGGTATCCAGAGTCCAGACAGCTAGCCGTCTTAATTTGAAATAGTCAAAATCTAAACATAGTTTCCTCCCCAACCCATCAAAAAATTTCCTTAGCATTTTGATATGTTTTAGAAATTTTTATAATTTAAGGTTAAATATTGATAGAAGACTACTATAGACTATCACTCTGTGTTTCATTGTTCTTTTAAAAATATTTTTTAATGCTTATTCATTTTTGAAAGACAGAGAGAGACAGAGTACGGGGGCAGGAGAGTTGCAGAAAGAGAGGGAGACACAGTATGTGAAATAGGCTTCAGGCTCTTAACTGTCATCCCAGAGCGGTCACGAGGTTCGAACCCACGAACGATGAAATCCTGACTTGAGCCAAAGCCGGAGGCTTAACTGCCTCACCCACTGAGCCACTCAGGCATTCTTTGCAGAATCTCTGATTGGGAACGTTGGTATGATCATATTAATCAGGATCAGTCCCCAGCTCAACAGCCCCATCCATATTTTTTCCTCAGTCACTTATCTTCTGCAGATGCGTGGTTCTCTCAAGTCACACCTAAAATGTTATAAAATTTGGTAGCTGAGATCAAAACCATTTCCTACACTGGTTGTATAGTGCAGTTTTTTTCTTCATTGCAGTTCTCCATGTAGAAGTCTACATCCCTGCTGTGATGGCCTTTGACAGATACATGGCAATTGGCAACCCCCCGCTCTACAGCGGCAGAATGTCGAGGACTATCTGTATTCAACTGATCTCTTTTCCTTACATATACTACTTCTTTATTAGCTTGATCTCAACACTGTGGACTCATGGTTTGTACTTCTGTGGGAAAGTAATATCAACCATTTCTACTGTGCAGAAACAGCTCTCATCAAGATGGCCCGGGCAAGAAACTTTATCAAATATATCATGCGCATACTGGTAGGTCTCAATTTCTCTTAATCTTTATTAGTTGTTATGATTTCTTATATATGTATCCTTATTGCCATCCTAAAAATGTGCTCAGGAGAAGGAAGAAAGAAAGCTTTCTCCTCATGTGGATCCCACTTGACAGCTGTCACTATATTTCATAGAACTGTCTTCTTCATGTATCTCCGAGTGGTCAGCATAGAGCTTGATGGGAGGCTCAAACTCATGAACCACAAGATCGTGACCTGAGTCAAAGTTGGATGCTTAACCAACTGAGCCAACCAGGTGCCCCTAGATGTTATTATATGATTTTTTTGTGTTTTTCCACTAGGAATTTTGGCAAATATTCAAAGATTGCTTTATTGTACGCCTTCTGGTTAGACTAGATTTCTGCATTAAATATGCATATAACTATTATTCATACCCAATATATATTCATTCTTATTTTTGCTTGCTTTTGTAAAAGCTTAAAAATATTTTAAAGATTCAAATTTAATCTTAATTTCCAGTATTATCCTTCTAAATCATTCACACTATATAATTCATCCATTACATATATTATTATATATTCACTATGGATGATAATGATACCTTTTATCAGTTAAGGGACATGTTCCCTCTTATTTAATGATTTATAATTAAATACACTTTAATTCTACTTTGCTTCACATTAATTCTACATTGCTTCATAAACCTTGGTTTGTGAGCTTAGATCATTTCGGAAACATGTTTGTAATCCAAAACAAATTTCCTCATAAGAAATAATGGAAATACAGATGATTTTTCTACAATCCAAAAATATTCATATAAAAATGATTACAATACTGTAATGAAATAAAAAATAATAAAGAAAATACAAAATATAGAGAAAAATCAAGAAACCAGTCTACACTTACCTTTGAAAACCTCTGTGGCTGGTGTGAGGGAGACCAGAGAGAGGAAGGGTTATTGTGTAGGACAACTTTCACTATCACTAACAGAATTACTGCCATCTATTGGCTCAACGGAATCTTTTTCTGCATGGGAGAAATTGTATACACTAGCCCGGATGTTGACTACAGCACAGTATTAATAAACTCTTGTCATATCCTGTATTTGATGTAACTGGCAATAAGGCAGCAGAAGAAAAGGTCTATGTCTTCAAACAGCCTGACCTAGAATGCAGCAAAGCTTTCCTAAGGTCACTCTTGTATGAAAAAACAAAGGAACGTCCATAGATGCTTTGAAGTGACAAAAAATACACTAGTGTCAGTTGCAGACACCTTCCAACGTTCTGAAAAAATCACTTATTTCTGACAAACACCGTGGCCTGAGACTAATCATCTGAGTATGGGAGATGATCACCCACAATTCTGCAATGGGGGGCACCATTGGCTCAGAGTTGTGATTATATGACATTTGATGTCATGTACTACTCATATCACAAGACATGACTCTTCTATCAAGTTAAGATTTATTAGAAATGTTTGCTTATCTTGCAGAACACTCACAGAACAAGTTACTTGCAGTCCAAGGTTTTACTGTACCATAGTCTCTGCTTTCTTTGTATTTGAATCCCCTTGCCCTGTACCTTTTAATCTTGCTGACTGAATTTTATGTACATCAGCAGTAGACAAAAAGTTTTTTTATTTATTTTGTTATCTCCCATTATACAAAACTGAAACACTTCAACAATTAATTTACATGGGAGTTTTCTTTATTTGGGGCAAAGAGTTTTCAGGGAGAAAAGCAAGCAATATCCCAGGTTTTGTTATGCTTTAGTTATTATCCTACAATCTCTCCATTTATTTTGGTGTCAAATATTGAGGAAACATCCATAGAATTTTCTTACAGCTAAAGAACCCCAGTGATTATCCTCAGTTTGTTTCATAATGCCTTTCTTGAATGTGCATTTAAATGAGGAAGTAACTGACTTATTTTGCTTACACATATCATGTTTAAATTTAGCTTTGGGTAAATCTTCCATATGTTAATGCCTTCATTTTTGCTATTTTGATGCCTGGACTTGTGAAGCAAACATCAGTTGGTTGAAGATAGTGTGTTCTTATCCTTCATCATTTTCTTTCCTTTATTTAGTTGTATTTTCTTTCATACTTTAAAAGAAAACATTGACAATGTTTCAATGACAAAGTCAAATGAAGCTTTATTGTTCTGTAATGACTTCATAACATAAAGAAAAAAGGAATTTGTCTTAGATTGTATGTATCAACTTGTTTAAGGCAGATAACTGGACTGCAGAATCCTTTCCTCATTTGAATCCAAATTAGATTGACAAAAAGAGGAATTTGTGAGAAGTTTGGAAGGTGGAAGAGGAAAAAAGCCAATACTTTGTGGTTGGCAGAACCATGGGTCCCACAGACGTCCTCATCCTAATCCTTGACCCCTGTGGATATTTTACTGCACGTGGCAAAAATTTTACTGCACATAGAAAAATACTTGGTATTACATAACTATCAAGGGTGCAATGATGACTAAGTCACTGTCTTGTTTCAAATTGTTCAACGTCAATCATTATGACACATGCACTTAAGACTATATGAGATACAAAATGATAATTACTGCATAAATGATATGAACTAAGTGCTATGAAAATACAGGGGAGGAGATTATAATTTAACATTGGTAGCCTCAAGGAAATGTTTAAAGGAAAAGTAATTTTTTCATGACCCATATAGGTAGATAATTGGATTAAGTCATATTTGTGGTCTGCAGAGAACTTTAATTAGAATAACAAAAACTCACTTTCTTGTTCTGTGAAAGTTGTCTTATCTGTATTTCTCCATGCTAAATGAGTCGTTTTAATGGCTCCTTACACAGAGGATCACTTTTCAACATAAAACCCAGAGGAATCACAGGAGGCTATTTAGTGTCTTGTAAAGACTGGCCTTAAAAACTAAATCTAGCACAATATTTAAGGGAATAAAAAAATAATTAATTTGTCATTGAAAGAAATTCTGGGTCAGTGGTAGGTACTGTTTATAATGCGAGGACCAATACTTCTATAGATGGTAAACTCTTAGTTCTAGGTAACACAATTATGCTTTCAAGGTAGCAATTATTGCCTCAAAATCCACATAGAGCTGTAACATAATGCCTCATCAACACTCCTCAATTCCAAAGGATGGCTACATGGGTAGCCTAGAGATTCTCAAACTTATTCTGAGAAATATCTAAGTGATATATATGTGATCCTCTTGCCTGTATAATTCACCTATTGAAAACATAATCATTTAGCCACTTGCTTTAGCCATTCTTTTTAGATGTTTAGCCTGAACATCTACCATGTGCCCAGTAGTAATATAGGTCCTGTGTAGGGCCATGAACAAGGTATTTGCTCTATTGAAAATCTTATTGCATTGGGAGAAGAAAAATAGACTTTGGAGGAAACTAGCAATTTCCTTCAGTGGTCTCAATAAGCAGAAATAGGCTCTTGTTGTATGAACTTAAGTGGAGCCATATGAGTATAGTGGTCAGGCCAGAAGAGTGAACAAGTTTGAGGGCATAAATTTCCAGATGACTCAGTTAAAGTGATCAAATGTATATATCACTGAAATTATCCACTTTTTTTTGCTATACAAAGAACATATTTTTCAAGTTCATTAAGACTGTGATAGAACATATTATATAGGCCAGTCCTATAATAGAAATGAGAGTTATTTGGATTCAGAAGTTGAGATTTTTGATCTGCCTAATTAATAGTTACTTTAGGACAATAGGATGAGATGAATAGCAGTACAAATTCTGGAATCAAAGTCTGGAATCAGGAATCTGATTCAGTGTGATCTTATCCAAGTCATTGGAACTCTCTAAGCTCTATGTTTCTCGTCTATAAAATGGAAATAATATTAATGACCTCAAGAGGTAATTAGGAGAATCAAGTTAAATTGGCATGTGCTAACTTTAATATATGCCATATTGTTGCTATAATTAAGTTTCTCATTTTCCTTATTTATAAAATAAAGGATTTGAAACTGATTTGATATACTATAGGTTTAGTTGTAGGGAATAATAATACTTGTTTCATCTTTCACTGGAAAATCCAAGTGACACAGAGTGTAGGGTGCAAAACACAAGATTGCCTTGTGCAGATTGATTGACACCATCACTAGGTTAAGCATGATGCAAACCCAAAGCAAGATTTTTTAAAATTTGATCCCAGGACACATTCAAAATAACTTGTGTTTGGGGAAAAATAAAATTGTGCACATCTGCTCTTAGTAAACCAAAACTCAACCATGGACTCTTCCTCTAGAGACGTACTTCCCCTAGGGTTATTTGTACACAAATCGTCTTAATTGGTTCTTTTTCTTCTTTTTTTTTTTTTCCTTTTCTAAGGTACACATTTAAGGGATTCTTCTCTTGTGGGCTTCCAGTTTATCCTTTGCCTGGTATACATTGTTTATCATCTCTTATGTAGCATTCACTTTTCACTTCTGTGTTCTTACTGGGAATATTTCTCTTCATTCTCAGGTTGGTATAAAAATGTATCTGGAACAGTCACATTAAATTTCCATCTTTTATTTTCTTTATTCTTTGTAATTACCATTGATTATTCCATGCATGCTGTGTGTGTGTGTTGGTGTTTATTTGTGCATGTGGAACAGAGAAATGGGAGGGTGAGAGGAAGGAAAGTGACATAAAGAGAGAGAGAGAGAAATTTTCCAAAGAGAGTTGATTATTTGATTACTACAAACTATTAATGGAAGCTATACTTTCTCGGAGTGCCTTGTATATTTATTATGTGTTTATATGTAGTATCTCTTTTCAATCTTATAATTAAACAATGAAATGAATATTATCATTACTGTTACATCATATTAAGGCATAGAGAGATTAAACACAAAACAGAACAAGTATAAAACTAGCCTAAATTAACCAGTCATGGAACCAAAATTCAACCAAAGTCTGACAACAGAAACAAAATTCTTTATCGGGAATACCTAGTATTTCTTCATACTTGGTCTTTGGGGGAAAATTCATATTTATTGCTAAATTAATTTGAAATGCAGAGTGTTACAACGTGGGAAGTTGATGCATGCATTTTTGCCTTTAGATGGTGAAGAAAATCCCCTAAGTGCTATTGAGGTCCCTAAGCCCCTCTCCTTTTCTCCAGACCTCATTCTTTTTAAAATCAAGCCTGTTACTCCACGTTCCCATGACCTCACTATTGCTATCTATTACCTGGCCAATCACTTCTCAGATTTTCCTGTACTCAACTTTTGAGAAGTACAATCACCACTATCTTTTATACCATTTTGTTGTGCTGACTCATCCTTGACAACACACCATCAGCTCTGACTTTCCAAGGAAGAATTCCTCCATTGCTAACTTTTGGAAAATGCGTAAGGGTGTAAAGGTAGCCAAAGGCATATTCTGTTGATTCAGGTACCATGTGTTGACATCTTTGTTAACTCTTTTCAGTTGCAGAAGCTCTCTCCATCTTTGTATTTTCTCTGTCATCTACAACGGTGTCTAAAATATATTCGCATTAATTTCTCTTATATGTGAACCTGTCAAACTTTCAAAAGGCAATTTCTTCTTATTGAGGAATTTTTTTTTTTTGCTTCTGTTCCTGTGGACTGCACATGATGACAGGCAGCTCACAATAATGCTGCAGCACATTTGAGATAAATACTCAAAATACCTTTTCTCCCCCTCCCAGACCTTCAGAGAGTATATCCAAACCTGAGAATGTAGCAACACACTGCAAAGCGCATCTAATAAAAGGGGGTGGTGGTGGTGGAGATATTTTATTACATTTTCTTCTTGCCTGATAATAACCTTTTCTCCCCAAAATAAAAAAAAAATAAACAAAAACAAAACCTTTTTTTTTTTTAAACTGGAAGACAAGGCTAAAAAAACAAAACAATTTATAATGCTAGTGGATTTTAATGTTTAAGATGAGTTAAAAATGAAATTTTGTTTATGTCGGAACAATTGTATGGAAATCCAGAACAGAAAAAGTAGGAATGGTAGGAAGAACTCAGCCATCATAGGTAATAGTACCAGTTTGTAACACATTTATATCATGCTTGCCCAGAGAAAAGCAACACCATTCATCATATTCGCTTAATTGCTAGTCGTAATCCAGGTGATTTACAATTTTGTTTGTATCGTTTAGCTTTATGGAAGTTGTAATAAGTGCTACGCACCATTTCTGTGCATATTAGAGAAAACTTGTAGTAAAAAACGCCAAACAAAATATGTTTCCATATTACTTCTTTCTACTGTGTGATTTGATGTCATCTTCTACTTCGTACACTCACAGATATATTTCTTAAAGATGGTAATTTAATTTCGTGACAAGAATGATAAATTGGTAGATAAGTAATTTTGGTCAATGTATTAGCTCACATGATGTGACTAGTGAGCTGAACAATAACATGGCAAGTGTAATTGGTTTAGTCTTTGATGGAATTTAAAGGAAACTCTGCCTTATGCCTAGTAGATTGATGCTCAACTATAATTCAATGCAATCACATGCAATCTCAAAGCTTTAGTTTATCTCTGTATATCTATGTATGCTTAAATCTAAATGATCATGTCAAATAGACCACTGGAAAACTATTCTAGGTGAGAATGAGTCCCATAAAGAGAGCATGGGGCCTTAGGTATGGGGATAGATGTTGAGAAGACACAGAAATTATATACAAAGGGTGACACTCTGTATATCATAAAACAAAGAATTTTAGAGATAAACTTATTAATCTATAACAGATTTTTCAGTCTATTCAAAACATATATTCCAAAGTAGTTTGTCCAATTTTAGACAACTTTAACTGCTACTACTCTTTAAAATTTTTAAGCCATTAGTTAATACGTCAAGTTTTTATTAGTTCACCTGAGACCCTGGAGTTATATAGTCTCCATCTAATCTACTTTCTCTTTTCTCCCAACAAAATTTTTCTTTCCAAGTGGGGTTGGTGGAAGTTACCTTTGTGGATAAGAGTCTGTTTACTTCATAATGGCCAGAAATGTATCTTCTTGCCTGCTCTTATCTCTCTGGTCACTACCGAATGATAACAATGGATAGGGTCAATCAAATTGTAGTTGAACAAAGTATAATGCTGGAATTAAAACAAGGGTCTTGGAAAGAATTATTTGCCCTAAAAATGACATTTAGCCTTTGGAGAGCATGACATAACACCATCTCCAATAAATTCTGTGTCTTGTTGAAAAGCTATCTCAGGATTCTTATTAAATAGAAGTACACTCTGTGTCCTACAGAACATAAGTGTTCATTGAAACTGATGGAATCTCTCTCTCTCTCTCCCTCTCTCTCTCTCTCTCTATCTTTATCATTTTCAAGCTAAGAAAATGTTAGCTATGGTAAGCATAACAGAATTCTTTCCCACATGACTTCTCGTAGTCTAAATTTGCTAGGTAGATTGTGTATTGCTAAAAAATTGGACAGGGTATAAAGATTTCTCATTATTATTTGATAAACTAGCACTTGTAGATTTTTCTCCCTAGTACCTATTAACATCACGGTAGTCTTGTCTCAGGAAATTAATTTGGGTGATATTATTCTTGGGAAAAGATTTATATGATACAACCTACACATTTGTAGAATAAAAATTTGAAAATAAATAAATCGAAGAGAGTCTGGATGGATCAATCAGTTAAGCATCCAACTCTTGATTTCAGCTCAAATCATGATCTCACTCTGAGATCCAGCCCCTCCTTGGGCGCCATGCTCATTGTGAAACCTGCTTAAGATTCTCTCCAAGTCTCCCTCTTCCCTTCTCTGGCTTAAGTCCTTGCTCTCTCTCTCAAAAAAAAAAAAAAAAAAGTTGAAAATAAGTTTCAAAATATCCAAGACACTTTCCCAGAGCTCCACTTAATGTCCAAAGTAGAGTGAATCAATCCCCAATTTCTGACTCCATTATAACTCTGTAAAATCAAATCATAGTTTTAGAAAGCTTATTTGCATAGATACTACTATAAATAGTGACATTAACATCTTTGTTTTAGTTACTTTTTATCTCAAGAAGAGTATAGTCAATAATATTTAGTAGATTGTAATTACATGTTAGAGATGCAAAAGAGTCCATGCCCAGGGAATATGAATAAATGTATGAATGTGCATAATCTTCCATGCCTAAACATGGAGAACATGCTTTATACTTGTGATGAAAAAGTGATAAGATAAAAAATTATTTTTGAATTGGGTTCAAAACAGAATTATAGACCTTCATAGATATCTTAAGGTACAAAACTACAAAATACACCAGTATTGGAAACAAGTGATGTTTAGGAACCAGTCTTGGAAATTTGGCTAAACACAGTATTTAGTACGAGTATGTTTAAATCACAATATTTTGGCATAACTGTTATGAACTAGGGCCTGTTTATTTATTTATCTCAGTAACTTTCAGAGACTGTTACATAGCAAGTGCTCAAAAAAGATTTGCTGTAAAGAATGGCAAAGTGTATTCATAGGTATTTAATAAAGGAAGATAACAAAATACTAAATAAACAATACCTGATTTTTCCTTCTAGCTATCACTGAGTTTTATGACTAATATTGACTAGAATTGAGAAAATGCTCAATTTCACCGATGTGACAGAGTTCATTCTTTTGGGACTAACCAGTCGACAGGAATGGCAAGTTCTCTTCTTTTTCATTTTTCTTGTGGTCTATATTGTCACCGTGGTGGGCAATATTGGCATGATTATGTTAATTAAGATCAGTCCACAGCTTAACAGCCCCATGTACTTTTTTCTCAGTCATTTGTCATTTGTTGATGTGTGGTTTTCTTCCAATGTCACCCCTAAAATGCTGGAAAATCTGTTATCAGAGACAAAAACTATTTCTTATGCTGGTTGCTTGGTACAATGTTTCTTTTTCATTGCCCTTGTCCATGTAGAAATTTTTATTCTTGCTGTGATGGCCTTTGATAGGTATATGGCAATTGGGAACCCTCTGCTCTACGGCAGCAAAATGTCTAGAGCTGTCTGTATTCGATTGATTTCTTTCCCTTACATATATGGTTTTCTGACTAGTCTGGCAGCAACCCTATGGACATATGGCTTGTACTTTTGTGGGAAAATTGAGATTAACCACTTCTACTGTGCAGACCCACCTCTCATCAAAATGGCGTGCGCTGGGACCTTCGTAAAAGAATATACAATGATCATCCTTGCGGGCATTAATTTCACATATTCTCTGACTGTAGTCACCATTTCTTATCTGTTCATTCTCATTGCCATTCTACGGATGCACTCAGCGGAAGGGAGGCGGAAGGCCTTTTCCACCTGCGGGTCCCACTTGACAGCTGTTGTCATATTTTATGGGACTCTCATATTCATGTATCTCAGGCGTCCCACAGAGGAGTCCGTGGAGCAGGGGAAAATGGTGGCGGTGTTTTATACCACAGTGATCCCCATGCTGAATCCCATGATCTACAGTTTGAGGAACAAGGATGTGAAGGAAGCCATGAACAAAGTGATCGGCGGAACATGCTTAACGAAATAAAATAAAATTCAGTTAATATTATTGCCTGTGTTTTCACAAGCATTTGTCAATAGGTGTTGCTTCGGTGCATCGCCTAAAGACTTTTTACAAAAGCTAAAGATTTTGCGCATTAAAAATTAAAAACATAAAAAAGAAAAAGAGGGAGCAACTTGTAGCTCAGTTGGTTAAGCATCCATCTCTTGATTTTGGCTCAGGTCTTGATCCTAGGGTGGTGGGACCTAGTCATGTGTGGGGCTCTCTGCTGAGCGTGGAGCTTGCTTGGGACTCTCTCTCTCTTTCTGTTCCTCCCCCACTCATTCGTGTGCACATGCACTCTCTCAAAATAAGTAAACTTTTTTAAATGTTTATTTATTTTTGAGAAATAAAGACACAAAGTATGAGTAGGGGAGGGGTAGAGAGAGAGGGAGGGAGACACAGAATCCAAAGCATGCTCCAGGCTCTGAGCTGTCAGCAGAGAGCCCGACCCAGCGCTCAAACTCACGAACCACGAGATCATGACCTGAGCCTAAATCAGCTGCTTAACCGACTCAGCCACCCAGGTGCCCCTCAAAATAAGTAAACTTTTATAAAGTAAAACAACTAAAAACGAGGAAGTCTCAAATTCATAAAAAAAGGAGATAGCTCTATCTCCATTGATGTCACTCATGAAGATTAATTAAAATAAAAAATAATTAATTGAAAAGATTATTTTAGCTACAGCCCACGGTACACTGACTACAATTGTTCAAAGACTTGCTAGAATGAAAAGATTTTGTTTCTCTTTCTTAAAAAAAAACAGCAGTGGATGAGTAGGGGAACTACATATAAATTTCCCTATTTAGAAAGTAAATTGGGACAGAAAAAATAACAGTGTATTTCTTTTAGTTTTCTAATATGACGACACAAATATGGTGGTCTTGTTCATGGTTAAGAGACTGTGTGGGAACAAATTTTTTTTTTTTCAATGTGAAAGGTGGGTCTTTTCAGAGACTACTGCATTGAAAATAGCTGTCCTATTGTATTTAATCCCTTTTAGATATTTCTGGTGTTTAAGAGAGATACAACAGGGTGTGTCTCTCTACAGATTCCAGTAACTGCCATATTTCAATGCCAAGGTGGTCAGTGACCAGACTGTACTTCTCACATGCCCCTGACAGTATCTTCAAAAAATTAACAACAAAACTCCCCTATGACCCAGCAATAGCACTGCTAGAAATTTACCCAAGGGATACAGGAGTGCTGATGCATAGGGGCACATGTACCCCAATGTTCATAGCAGCACTTTCAACAATAGCCAAAACATAGAAAGAGCCTTATTGTCCATCAACTAACAAATGGATCAAGAAGATGTGGTTCACCTATAGGATGGAATACTACATGGCAATGAAGAAGAATGAAATCTGGCCATTTGTTGCAATGTGGATGGAACTCAAGGGTGCTATGCTAAGTGAAAAAAGTCGGGCAGAGAAGGACAGATACCATATGTTTTCACTCATATGTGGAACCAGAGAAACTTAATGGAGGACCATGGGGAGGGGAAGGGGAAAAATATTTAAGGAGAGGGAGGGAGAAAAACCATGAAAGATTCTTAAATACTGAGAACAAACTGAGGGTTGATGGGGGTGAGGGAGAAGAGGAAAGGGGTGATGGGCATGGAGGAGGGCACAAGTTGGGATGAGCATTGAGTGTTATATGGAAACCGACTTGACAATAAACATAATAAATAAAAAAAATACTAAAGGAAAACAGAAAAAATAACCTGTAAAAAAAAAAAAAGACTGGGTAGAATTGGTGAATTGATATGTAATTTTGAAAGCACAGCTCTCTAGGGTCCACTTAAAAATTAAATTGATGCTCACATGTAATATTTTCCACATCTGTGACTAAGACATGGTAGCTAAATAGTTTGAAATAATTTTTGTCTTTGAAAGACAAAGTATTTAGGTAGTCTGTTTGTTGCTAATGGTAACATGTCCCACCCTGAGAATGTTAACATAATTTGGTGCTTCTTCTATTTCATTTCACAAAACACAAACATGAGACATCATAAAACTTGGACTTTCTTGGGGCACTTGGGTAGCTTAGTCGGTTGAGCATCTGACTCTTGATTTTGGCTCAGATCATGATTTCATGGTTCATGGGATAGAGCCTCGAATTGGGTTCTGAGCCTGGGTGAGATTCTCTCTCTCCCTCTCAGTCCCTCCCTGGCTCATGCTCTCTTTCTCTTCTCCTCTCTCAAAATAGATAAATGAACATTAAACAAACAACAAAAAAACACCTTGGACTTTCTTAAGGTCTCTTGGTAAATCAATCAATCAATCAATCAATAGCTGTTTTGGTGTAGAAAATACAAAACTATAACAATGTAATGCACATTTAAATTATACATTTAAGAAATTACAAATTTATCTTAAAAGATATAAATATAAAATGAGATTGATGTAGTATAGAATAAACGTTCTTTGTTGATTTTTGAATTTTTATTTTCCTCGAGAGAAACTAGAAATGCATATGAACTCGTTTCCACACACACACACTCATATGTCATGTGCAGCATTTTAAAGCTACTCCCACTTACGAGCTCCTGGGTGGCTTAGTCAGTTAAGCATCCGACTTGACTTCGGCTCAGGTCATGATCTCAAGGTTTTTGAGCTCTAACTGGACATCGGCTCTGTGCTGAAAGCTCAGAGCCTGGAGCCTGCTTCAGATTCTGTGTCTCCCTCTCTCAATTCCTCTCTCTCCCTCTCTTACCCTCCTCTGCTCTGCTTGTACTCTCTCTCAAAAATAAATAAACATTAGAAAAAGCTACTCCCACTTACACAAATTGCTAATTTGGATTAAATTATAATACTATATCACTGTGCCTATAGTTGCAAAATTTAAACTACCTAAAGCCTTTAAGATTTAGTTCATGTTATTTTTGGGGTTAGTTAAAAGTAACATTGTCAGTACAACTCTACAATCATTTATTATTCATCCAGTTAATTTTTAGGTAATAGTCACTAACCTCAAAGGTCTCTTTGGACTCATAATAGTTTCTTTAACAGAACTTAAAACAATTTTGCCATTTGCTGAGAATTCAAGATATTTTTGTAAAATACTTTAAAAATAAATCTTATTGTTACATTTATTTCTATATCTGTCAACCTCATTATATTTAAGCAAATCCAACATAAAATGTATTTATCTCTCTTTGTCTTGATGCAAACCAAGAATATTTTTCTGAGGGATGCCTGGGTGGCTCAGTCAGTGAAGCAGCCAACTTTGGCTCAGGTCATGATCTCTGGTTTGTGAGGTTCGAGCCCTGCGTGAGGCTCTGTGCTGACAGCTTAGAGCCTGGAGCTTGCTTCAGATTCTGTGTCTCTCTTTCTCTCTGCCCCTCTTCCTCTCACACTCTGTCTCTCTCTCTGTCTCAAGAATAAACACTAAAAATTATTATTTTCTGGAGATGCATAACTGCCAAGTATGAATGAAAGAAGGCAGAACCCATGTGAAGGTGGAACAGATTACATCATGTTATCAGGAATTTTAATTTCTTAATTTTACTATAAAGACTACCCTTCTCATTAACAATCCTTAACTTCCCTTGATATGTTTCCAAACTTTTAATCATTATTCCTTTTATAATTACCTGGGTAGTTCCTTAGGGAAATACTCTCAATGCCCTCAGTGTTCACAATTCTATTATAAATAGTGAGAAACTGTCATCTGATGTTCTCTGCTGAAGGTGGGTCTGCAAAGTACATATTTTTGCAACACAGATTGATGCAGCCAATAACCTTTTCATTTTAATCTTTATTTTGAACATACAACTGAGACCTTATTTGTAGACTTATTTGTTATCATAGTGCTTTCTTTTATGAAATTATATTACTGGGAAACATTCTTCTCTCTATCCACTCAAAACGTCATAGGGAGCTCATTACAATGGGGATTTATAAAATTTTATCCTTAATTTTTACCCATTCACTCTTCTCTATAAGTACCATTGATTTTCCCATTGTTGTTTTATTTATTTTTATTGTTTAAATTTGTTTGTTTGTTTGTTAATTTATTTATTTTGGTAGGTGAGAAGACAGCAGAGAAAAGAGAGACTCCCAAGCAGGCTCTGCAACAGTGGAGAGCCAAACACAGGGCTCAATCTCGGGAACGGTGAGATCATGCCCTGAGCTGAAATTGAGACTCTGACGCTTACTTGCCACACAGGTGCCCGCTTCACATTGTTGTTTTAAAAAAATATATGAATGGAGGTGAGAATATCCTGTCAGTGGGAATGATTGGACTAGTAATTATACCTTAACTGTTTTTCTTCATGGGAAATTCCTGAAAAGTTAATACATTTACAAATTTTTTTTAAATGTTTTATTTATTTCTGAGAGAGAGAGACAGCATGAGCAGGGGAGGGTCAGAGAAAGAGGGAGACACAGAATCTGAAACAGACTCCAGGCTCTGAGCTAGCTGTCAGCACAGAGCCCGACATGGGGCTCAAACCCAGGAACACTGAGATCACGACTTGAGCCAAAGCCGGATACTTAACCCAGTGAGCCACCCAGGCGCCCCCATTTTTTTTTTTTGTAAATTACATATTTTATCTTCTCAATCATTCTGACAGATAATTTACATTTGCAATAAACTGGCTTTTTCCCAGATGTCATCTGATCATCTGATCCCAGATCTAAGGAATCACCCAAACTTTGAGGAGTAGAGAGAAGCAGTGGTTTATTATCTCTAATTCAGCCTACTCCAGGGTCATACAAAGTTCTCTTGGTTTATCTAGGAGGACTGTTAAAAGGATAACTTTGCTTTGTCTTGAAAGATAAGCTAAATTTTAAATCTAAAAAATTAAGATAATAGAATAGGTAATCAAAGAGGCAGCAATATAAGGTCACTGAGGGTACAACACTGGAGGTAAATAAATCGGTTTGCATCTTAATCTGGTCAATTTGTGGTTGTCTGACCAGGAAGATGTACTTTGTCTCAGTGCTTTGATTTCCTCATTGCAAAGTGATTTTGCTAATAGAACCTGCTTCGTAGGACCTTTGCATGCATAAGGTGCAGTAAGGACTCAGTAAAAGTTAGCTCTTCTAACGGATATTATAAAGCTGAGACTGTTGTTGCTAGAAAAATCTGTCTTACCATGTTCTTATAATATTAGAATATTGTAATGTATTATATAAAGCTGACTTAGAGATCATGGCGTTGTAAAAAAAAAAAAAAAAAGGTAAGTGTGAACATTCCTGAGTATTAGTTACATGTAACATCTAAGCAAGGCAATTTAAAGAGTTCTCAAGATGAACAAGATAAACTACAACCACAGAGCTAATGATTATGTATAGAGGAAAAGAAATGTACACACATGCAGGGGCTAAACATTGGAAAAGTAGTATTAGTTTATGTGTCTTAGATACCTTGATACTTTTTCATATGTTTTATACTTCATTTATTTTTAATGTTTAGTTATTTTTGAGAGAGAGAGAGCAGTGGAAAAGTAGAGAGAGAGAGGGACAGAGAGAATCCCAAGCAGGATCCATGCTGTCACTACAAAGCCTGATGTGAGACTCGAACCCACAAACTGTGAGAGCCTGACCTGAGCTGAAATCAAGAGTTGGACGCTTAACCACCTGAGCCACCCAGGCACCCCTGTGTTTTATACTTTAAGCAAGATAGTGGTACTGTTAATACAAGTTGACTGTTAATTAGAGAATCATGGGTTCATCCAGTAGGGTCAGGAGTTGTTACATCGAGAAACCCCTGCCCTTAGCCCTATTCTTCAGCTATCCTGCAGCTGCCCTCTGACTCAGTATTTCCACCCTTGAAAGGTACCAAAAGATGAATTACAATCATGGAATCTATGGTAAGGAGTAACTTAGAATTAAAACTTTGGTGCTTATCTGGGTCTTGGGTGGCTTAGTTGGTTAAGTGTCTGACTCTTGATTTTCACTCAGGTCATGATATCGGGGTCAGGAGATTGAGCACCACATGGGGCTCTGTGCTGAATGTGGAGCCTGCTTAAGATTCTCTCTCTCTCTCTCTCTCTCTCTCTCTGCCTGTCCCCTGCTCTATTGAAAGCTCGCTCTCTCTGTCAAAAAAAATTAAATTAAATAAAAAATAAAATTAAAAACTCCTTTGATGCTTATTATGTTATCTGCTCAATTCATAGCATATTTAATTATAGTATTAAACATTTAAAGGGTAAGAAATAGTTCATAGAGATTAAGTCACTTAAATTTATCCTGCTACTAATAGCAGGCACCATAATGTAATCATGGAGCTTGTACATTTTTTTAATATATAAAAGGATGTCTCTAGCAATACCCTTTTTCAACATGTCAAGCAAATACTTCTCCTCCTGAGCTTTTTCAATTCATGCCCTTCATGTTTAATATTTCTACACTGTTTCTCACTAACTCACAAGTCACCTCCTCAGAGAAATCTCTGCTCACCCTGTCTTCACCCTGTCTCCTCTTATTTCTTACCTCCCTAGCATGTTGTACTTTTGTCACAGCATATCTGCTTTCTGGAGTATCTTGCTGGTACATTTGTGTATTGCTCACTCTTTTTCAGTGAGAATAAAGTATGATTCAAGCCAGAATCTTGTACGTCTTGTTCACTCTCAGACTTCCAGAATTTAGAATTCTTCTTGATATAAGAAATATATCAGTCATATAATTGGCTTTGAGGTTTGTAATTCAATTATGATAAGCAATTATAAGCAAAAGCCCATTTGTAAAAGAGTAATATACCCTTCAAACCTCTATTACTATGGGGAGCTTAAAATCCCAAGATGGTGCTAAACCTAAAATACATCCTTGAGGACTTATGGCATGTTTTTACTTGTTGAAAGAAACAAGTTGGGAAAAGTGTAGTAAATGGGAAAATACATTGTTTGGAGAACCTTTTCTTTGTGATAACATTAAATGTGAATATGAATAAGAAGGTGTAGACTTGCTCGGTTCTGAAAACCAGTGGAATCTGAAATAACATGTCACCTAACCTTTATTTCATGATATTTATCTATTGACAGAATTTTAATAGTGGGTGCAGCAATCAGACAAGCACAGAATTTAGCTAAACAAAATAAAATATGACTAGACATTTCATATGTTGAAGGCATAAATCATATGTTGACATAAGGCAGGGCAAATATGTCAATAACTAAATTGTAACACCAATATGTAAGTTGGTAAGTTGGATAGATTTTAGCCATTCCCTACAACCATCAATTTGACTAGAATCATATTTGTGCCTTGTGATTTTAACATTATTGTAATGCTCTAGCAAAATATAAATGTCCAATTTTAATAATATATGATATCAATGTATGTAGTTTTCTACTTTACTGATAAAGAACTAACAAATACCAATGGCAATTACTTATAAGACATACTAAAGGATTTGATGATGCCTACATGTTCTTATCTTGGCCATGGAGCAATATCTGCACTGATTTTTAAATTATTTGAATTAGAATAAGGATAAATGTGACTCAAAAGTTTCAAGAATAAAAGAGATCCATTCATTTTTTTTTTTCCTCCGTAGGCACTACAGACTGGCTCTGTGTTAAGGCGATGCCAAATTTCACAGATGTGACAGAATTTATTCTTCTGGGTTTGACCAGTCATCAGGAGTATCAAGTTCTCTTTTTTGTGGTATTCCTAGTAGTTTACATGATTACTCTGTTAGGGAACATCGGTATGATCGTTATGATCAGCATCAGTCCTCAGCTTCAGAGCCCTATGTACTTTTTCTTGAGTCATTTGTCTTTTGTCGATGTGTGGTTCTCTTCCAATGTCACCCCCAAAATGCTGGAAAACTTATTATCAGAGACAAAAACTATTTCGTATGTGGGGTGTTTGGTGCAGTGCTACTTTTTCATTGCCCTTGTCCACGTAGAGGTCTATATCTTGGCAGTGATGGCCTTTGATCGGTACATGGCGATCTGCAACCCTTTGCTTTATGGCAGTAGAATGTCCAGGACTGTCTGTGTTCGACTTATCTCTGTGCCTTATGTCTATGGATTCTCTGTTAGCCTCATATGTACACTATGGACATATGGATTGTACTTCTGTGGAAACTTTGAAATCAACCACTTCTATTGTGCAGACCCTCCTCTTATCAAGATCGCCTGTGGGGGGGTCCACATCAAAGAATACACGATGATTGTTATTGCTGGAATTAACTTCACATATTCTCTCTCTGTGGTCCTCGTCTCCTACACCCTCATTGTAGTCACCGTGCTACGTATGCGCTCTGCTGATGGCAGGAAGAAGGCTTTCTCCACATGTGGATCCCACTTGACAGCTGTTACCATGTTTTATGGGACTCTCATATTCATGTACCTCAGGCGTCCCACAGAAGAGTCTGTGGAGCAAGGGAAAATGGTGGCTGTGTTTTATACCACAGTGATCCCCATGCTGAATCCCATGATCTACAGCCTGAGGAACAAGGATGTGAAAGAAGCAGTCAACAAAGCAATTGCCAAGGCAAATGTGGGGTGGTGAAACTTCAATAGATTTTTTTTGTGTATGTTGCTACCTGTTATAAATGCTCAGGCATAAAAGTCCTAATGCAACAAAGATTTTCTAAAGGTAATTCTTATATGTAATAAAAGGTCCAACCTAACACAGTGATGTTTTACTCCATGAATGGACTCTAACTGCTAAGCCTGCTTTATTCTACAAGTACAACCACATAACAAACTGACCTATTGCTGCAATTCACAGTGTATATAAAACTAAGTGTAGGTTACATAAGGTTAAGTGTAGTCACTGGAAGAACTCATAAATAAGTTAATAAGTTAATTATAAGTTAATTTATAGGTGCCCTTGTTAGATTCAAACATGATTTCCTAGGGTTTTTTTTCTCTATACATATGCTTCTCTACCCATGTTTCATATGAGATTTATAATTTCATAAGGAAAAGAGTAAGAATTCATGTCTTTTCCATGACCTTTAGGATGCTAATGGTCCCTGAGTTACCAAAAAAAAAAAAAAAAGAAAAAGTGTTTCATAAGGTTCACACAAACATAGACCTTTGAAAATGGAATTGTATTCACAATCTTCAACCCATGTTTAACCAGGTCCAATGACCTTATGTACAGAGTACAATTATAAGGTCTGTCCTCAGGAATGAGTTATTGGATAGATAACTGTGTTCCTGCTTCAATAAGCTCTTCAATGACTCTCACTCTACTCCTTAGTTTGGGTTCTGGTATAAATATCATGATATTAAAAGGGTGAATACTTACAACAAAGGAATTTTGTGTCCTCGTCATAATGAAAAAAAAAAACAGTATGAATTTTCTGATATGTAAAATCTGACCTTTGGCTCCCAGACTTTGTCCTATTAAAACTTTGGTTGCAATGATTTGAAATTAGTGCTGGATCCTAGTTTTTTCTCATTAACATTGCATTCTTTGGCTCTGTATTTAGCAGCCCAAATCAAGATTTCAGTGCCTTGAGTGGATCAGCCATTTACTGTTCAACCAAATGCTATTGTACTAAAGGTCCATTCAAATTTGATCAATAGTATTTAAAATGGTACCCCACTGGGCCTGGTTAAACATCCGCAAAAGCTCACTATTCAAGTTATCTTGATTGGTGCATCTATAGCCTACTTAAGCTACATTCCATTCTTGCTACAGGTAGAATAAATTCCATCTATCTTTGATGACATCTGCTAATTTACTGTCATAAAGGCAAATGGTAAATAGAAATGATTCTTGGTGAGTGAGATTATTCTAGTGTAAGTACTAATCCAGTTAAAAGCTGTGCATAATTGGGGCGCCTGGGTGGCTTAGTCGGTTAAGCGTCCGACTTTCGCTTAGGTCATGATCTCGCGGTTCGTGGGTTCGAGCCCCGAGTCGGGCTCTGTGCTGACTGCCAGCTCAGGGCCTGGAGACTGTTTCAGAGTCTGTGTCTCCCTCTCTCTCTGACCCTTCCCTGCTCACGCTGTCTCTCTCTCTCTCTCCTAGAAATAAATAAAAATATTAAAAAAAAACTGTGCATAATTGAGTATGTACAGATGGACTCTGTGAAATAGCATATACCTGTAGTAATACCACCATCAACATGGACTAATTCAAGGATAGAGGAGAGTATTATTACTTGGGCTACCTTACTGATTAACCAGGGGCTGCTTTCTTTGCGAATGGATTTGAGGAAAGGTAGATAAAAAGGAGAGAGGAGTTCTCTTTGGTAACATTAGATAATGAACAGGAGGAAAGAATACCATTGGTTGGTATTGGAAACCATGTCAACAATAGGTTTTGTTTTTTGTTTGTTTGTTTTTGCTTTATGTTTTAGACCACCCAGATTTACTTCTAAGAGGAGCTAGTGTCAAGTACAAAAATGAGGGCTGCTCAAGGAACAGCTTTCACAGATGTTGACACTATGCTAAGATCATATTTTCTGTGGTCTTTATGACAACCATATCCCTCCTATTTTATTCTTTGTTGTAGGAATAAAAACACTGAGCATCCAGCTATTGAACACAGTTCCCATTTTTCCTTATTAGCCAGGTATGTAACCTTGTTATGCAATTTTAGCGATGAACTGTCAGTAGAAACTTATATACAAAACCCAAGGGTCATCTTTTCAAGGTCAAAGCCACTAGACCTGAAATTTTTCCTCCCCCCTCCTTCTCAAAAATGTTGCCACTGAAATGGTTGCACTAGAGCAAGACATGGAAGCCCTATATTAAAGGTATAATCACCTTACTCAAACCCCTACTTCACACAATTTCCAGAGAAAAGAATAAAATCCTCTTACTAAGTCATTGTATTTTGAAGGCTCACTAGTTATAGCACTTAGTCAGTATCCTAAGCCTCCCCCTAGGTGTTGTAATAATACTTTTCTAAAACATGATCTTTGGAGTCTCACCTCTTCATCTTACTACTTCTGAGGGAATTTTTTTGCTTTGAGGATAACTGAGTCTCCTAAGATGTTTGCCTATTCTCCTGGTATTGAGTGAAGTGTATCTGGTCCTCTGTCAAAACCAAAAAAAAGCAAAAACTTAACCCTCCTGTCACACATATTAGTTTATAGCCTCCTTCCTTCACTGCTTGATGAGTCCTTGGACTTGGCACAGCTTCCAATGGTCGTGTTAGTTGCTTATAAATCCATCTTGTCCTAACTTCTAGGCCACTTTTCTCTACTGGCATTTTCATATACAAGTTTCTTTCTTGGGCCCAGGCATTCTTAGTTGTTTTATCTGCCCTGTGTTTGTAGGTATAGACTGAGTGATCTTCCATCAGTCATTTTAGCCAACATTTACTGTTACCTATTATGGATTGAATTCCCCATTCAATTCCCCAAAATATCTTAAGATATTTTGTGTTAAGATAAGGTCACATTGGAGTAGGGTGGACCCTTAATCCTGTATGATTAGTATCCTTACAAGAAGGAAATATTGGGGCTCCTGGGCCGCTCAGTAGGTTAAGTGTCTGACTTCGGCTCAGGCCATGGTCTTGCAGTTCGTGAGTTCAAGCCCTGCGTTGGGCTCTGTGCTAACACCTTGGAACCTGGAGCCTGCTTTGGATTCTGTGTCTCCCTCTCTCTCTGCCCTTCCCTACTTGCACTCTGTCTCTCTCTCAGAAAATAAATAAACATTAAAAAGAAAGGAAATATAGACACAGGCACAGAGAGAAGATGGCCATATGAAGAGTAGCAGAGATTGGAGTTATGCAGCCACAAGCCAAGGAACATCTGAGGCTACTATAGGCTACAAGAGACCAGAAGAGCTCCTTCCCCAGAACTTTCTGGGGAGCATGGGCCTGCTGATACTTTGAGTTCAGATCTTAGGCTCCAGAATGTGAGAAATTAAATTTTTGTTTCTTTAAGCCACTTAGTTTGTGGCATTTTGGTAAAGAAGACTGATAAAACTATGGTTTTGTTTCTGTCATGTTGGAACTCTGGTTTTTCTATGAGGCTTTTTTAGTCTCCCAGCCTCTACTGGGAGGTAAACTATCATCCATTCTGCTCTGGGAGTGCTTCAAGCTCATTGAACTTACCCTCAGTAGCTGTGTGTTTCTGTAGCAGCCTCACCTGAATCTGGTATGTTACCCAGAAGAAGGGCACCCGGCTTCTTTGCAATGATTCACTAACCTTTAAATTCTCCTCACATTGCAAGTCTCAGGTTGAGCCCTTACTGCTTGTGGTGAAAAGAAACATGACTCTCTCGTTGTTATGAGTTTTCTTCCATTCTCCAGTTCACTGCATAAGATTTTAACATTATGCTTTTTAAAATAAAATAACCAAAACCAAAACAACAAGAAAGATATCAAAGGTATCTCCCTTTGTTGAGTTCTTGCTCTTGGCAGTTGAGAGTCATGAATTCCAAGATTAATTTCTCTGCTGTCATATCCTCCCTCCAAAACTTTAAGAACTTGAAAGTCATAATTATAATTTATTGCTTTCTCACCAGAATCTGTATCATTTACAGTCACTTAGAACACATTATGGCTGCTTTAATAATGGTGTTGAGGTTGGATGAAGAAAATATAAAAATAATTTTTAAAACATATAATTTAATATGACAATATTGATGTTTTCACATAAATCTAAAATCTAAACTTAACTACGGAATCTATACTAAGATAACTTGTCATAACTTAAGTTAACCTTGTTATCAAAGATTTCTGATTAACGCTTATTCAGTAATTTCTGAAATTTTTGCTACTTTCTATTTATGATGATTGGCACAGTTTTTTCTCATTTTTAGTGGCTGTCATCTAAAGTTAAGATTTTGGATTTATTTAAAGAAAATTATGAGTTAATTTAAGAAAATATGTCAAATAAAGAATAAATATGATATTCCAATGGAGAAAAGTCATAAACCATAATCATAACTAAAAGTCAGAAAACACAATCGATGGATAAGTAACCACAATCACACACACACATATAATATATGAATATATTATATATACATATATATAATACTTTGCATATATTTTATAGTATAATGCATACAGCAACTTGGGGTCTTATTTGTCTATCAGTCTCTACTTCCCGTGGGGTTTATATATATCCCTTCGCTTTAAGTTTTTCACAGTCCAGTAATTTCTGCAATGTCCAAGACTATGAAGCTGTATAAATAAGACAAAATCCAGCAAGTCTGTGTTCATATCATTGTTTAATTTTAGTCATGTAATATTCAAACAACATTGGAAAGAACTCAGGTATCCAGTATTCCCACATTGTTCAATGAACTATACCTCTAGGGCAGAACCAGCTTTTGAGTTTCTGAGTTTCATAAGCCCTATGCACTCAGAACTTAAACATGTTAAAGCAACTTTTCATCTTTTTCTCACCACTAAGAGGTGAGAAACAGGTTTTGAGGATCCTGTTTGATAGAAGTCAGAGATATTATTCAATGCCACTTAGTTAGAAGTGGTAAAACTTAGGTTTGAACTCAAGACCATAATATCCCAACAAGTAACTACTATTTTATTAAGATGCTATAGCTTGAAGGCAGACAGATTTTGATTTCTGGTCATGCCTCAGTTTGAATCACGAGGCTCTTGAGATGAAAACAGGGATGACAGAGGATAAAAAGGGAAATTGGCTCACGGAAGGTAAGTACTCATATATTACCTTGGCACATACAAAATGTGTGGCTTCATTTTGTTCATTTGATAATGAACTTCATTTTGTTTGTTGTTTGTTCATCTTATTAGTTATTAATTATTCCTAACTTCATTATTGAATGAACAAAATGTATTGCCTGGGTCATTAGATCTGTTCTAACACCTGCTACAGTACATGGGTCAGAAGAGCACAGTCTTATAATTCAGCAGACTGATTTATTTAGAATACATTCACTTTCTACTTGTCTTATTGTTGGAGGAGGCCATTGAGAGGACATGACTGCCAGTTGATCCTTGAGCTGGACCTTGGCAATTGGAGGCTCCTTACTCCTTCTCTGGTCCTTGGAATGTTTTCCCACAGTGGGAATCATTTTCAAGGATTTGGCCTGGAGACAGCAAAGTATTGTTGTTGAAGACCATCTGGACATATATGTGGCTGAAACCCGTTACGTCCTCCATAGAAACTTTTAAGGTTCTAGGAGGTGACAGTGGATATTTACTTGTTTTATAGCCACCCAAGACAAGCCTCACATGTGAGTTTCCTTGCTTATAAAACTACCACTTACGAATCTGAAGTGCTCTGCCTCTTTCCTTGGTCTCTCTTTGTCCTTGTGCAAGGGGGTTAATTTCAGATTTCACCAAGGAAACTCCCAAGGTTGGGAATTAACACTTATAAAAAAAGTTGTGTCATTTTAAAGCCACAGGAACCACCCAAAGTAACTTAATAAAAATAAATAACAAAGAAGTGTGTTTTGTTTTTGAGTAAAATCAGCATAAAATTAAAACCTAAGAGCAGAGAGTGTAACGAGGCTTGACAAAAAGCAAGTACTTGGGCCTTGAAGGATAAGAACAAAGATGTCTCTTGTTTGGATTTCTTATGTTTCTTTCTCTACAGACCAGTTTTCTGTTTCTCAGTGCATGGGGAACTCACAATGGCAACCTAAGCTCCAGAATTCACTTAACCTAAGATGATTAGTTGACTCTCACTGGAATTACAGAACTATGTCAAATTCTCTTGAAATGCATTTGATTGGCTTATCCTCAGTCCTGTGATCACCCATGTACTATGCTTATGGGGTAGGGCTACTAGTGCAATGGCAATTGTCACATTCCACCTCTGTGAAGGAGATTCTCAGAGGGAACAGGGTTTTTGTAAATAGAAAAACAGTCTATACTGTGCTTCTTTTGTTTACTCACCCATTCATTCACTTCACTCTTTCACCATGCAGAGTAGTTACAGGGGTTATATTAGACACTGAGAGTGGTACATTGTAGAAGGTAAATTCATTCCACCAAATCCTGAGAATTGAGCAAATTGTGTGTCTGAGCCAGACCCAAGCATGTCATAACATATTGTCAGACTAGCAAAGCAGAAGGGGTATTTGTACTGGAGTCTGGTGGATTTCACCAAAAACAATCAGGACTGATAATTTGTCCTTTATTTCTTTTTTATATGCTTAGAATACTTGTTTTCCCTACTGGAACTGCCTTATCCTACATGTGTCCTTATTTTCCGAGAAGAACACACACACGGTGCTCCCACACTTGAAAGACCTCTCAAGGCGCTTATGACTGGTTGTGGATGCTGCTGGAATTTTGCCGTGGTTGCACATTAATTGGCTTAATCACCTTTATCTGATCCTTTGACTCCCCCTGAGTCTAACTGCGTATCAAAATTTGTTTTTGTAGTTATTTGAATGATATCTGCCTCCTCTACCAGACTGTTCAGCCCTCTCAGAGAACGAATGTGTTTGTTTCAGGTCACAAAAGTGAAGCACACAGTAGACATTATACATTTAAATTTATGAGTGAAAAAAACAAATCTATAACATTACAGTTTACAGTTTAAGTGGGCTTTGGATTATTTTGCTTAATATATTATCAATCCAACATGGAGCTATATTCTTGAAATGTGCCTGTCCCTAGGACTTTGAAAGTCCCCATATATCTAAAACTTCAGAGAAACTTTGGAAAGCACAGGTTTGCTTAGGGAATTTAGGGATAGATCTACGCTTTTGCTTTGATAGGGTAATCAAGGGGAGTAAAACTTTCTAAAAGGTAATCTTGATTCTTCAGATCTGCATAGCAAAAAACATGGCATCTTTTCAAAGGACATGATAATTGTGTAATACCAGGGAATGGCCAGTAGTGAATCTAATGGTGGTCAGAGGCAGAGTGAGGAGTGACGGTTAGCAGACCAGATACAGTTGGGGGCAGGCTATTGCATGAAATGACATGGGGATGGACAAAAAATTTACTTCACCACCTTCCCTGCCCCTTCCTCTGTCCTCCACCAGTATACAAAGCAGAAACAGCTTTGAAAGAAACAGTTGATTCTTGTTATCAGTTGAACAGGAACTATCCAGGTCAGGGCTATCAGAGTCCTACACCTAAACAGTTGGAATTTATTAAAAGTCTAAATTCTACTCCTTTAAATATTTCCTCTTATTAAAGACTGTATGAAAAATAGAATTGATATACAAAATAATTTTACTCATATAAAGAATGATAAAAATGAATTTACTCCATCAAAAGACTATAAAAGATTATAAAAACATTATATCTACATGTGGCATTGCACCAAGTCATTTTTTAAAGCTTGTTAGAAGCAGGATATAACATTTGTCAATTAATTTCCTCAAGGCATTTTTTACTTCCTGGTTCCTCAAGCTATAGATCATTGGGTTTAGCATAGGAATTACAATTGTGTAGAACACAGAGGCCATTTTGTCTGTGTCAAGGGAATGGTTTGATTTTGGCTGCAGATACATGAAGATCAGAGTCCCATAAAATATAGTCACAGCAGTCAGATGAGAGGCACAGGTTGAGAAAGCTCTGCACCTCCCTTCTGTAGATTGGATTTTCAAGATGGCAGCCACAATGTATAAGTATGAAATAAGAACAGTGGTCAAAGAGCTGATCATGTTGAAACCCGCGAAGATGAAAATCAAGATTTCTTTGAGACTGGTGTCTGAGCAGGCAAGGGCCATTAAAGGGACATCATCACAATAAAAGTGATTGATGATATTCGGGCCACAATAAATCAGTTGGAAAGTAACAACTGTGTGGAGCAAAGCAACAGAAAAGCTGTATAAGTAGGGGCCTGTTACTAGTTGCATACACACTTTTGGGGACATGATCACCATGTAGAGAAGAGGATTGCAGATGGCCACATAACGGTCATAAGCCATAACCGCAAGAAGGAGCATCTCTGAAATCAGGAAGTTCAGAAAAAAGCCCAACTGTGTTGCACATGCATAGAATGATATAGATCTGTGCTTGGTCAGGAGGGTCTCCAGGAACTTGGGGGCTATTGATGAGGAGTAACAGAGGTCTACAAAGGCCAGATTACTGAGAAAAAAGTACATGGGTGTGTGAAGTCGAGAATCCAATCGGATTAATGAAATCATCCCAAGGTTCCCTACCAAAGTTAGAGTATATACCACTGAAATGAGCAGAAAGAGAATGAGTTCAATCTCTCTATGGACTGAAAAACCCAAAAGAATGAATTCTGTCACCCTGGTGCTATTCCTTTCAGCCATTTATTCCCGTCTTTCAGCTGCTGAAAAAAGACAAAATAGAGTCAGAGATAAATTATTAGGTCAAGGAACTGTCACTGGATGCCAACTTTTGTGTGTTTTAGCTTCAGAAATCACAGTCCACTGAGGTGGAATATGGGAACAAATAAACACATCCCATTTCAAACTCTCCTTGCTAGCTCTTCATAATTTGATGAGGCCAAAAATTGAGGGCCAATAAAAAAATCAATTAAGGACTATATAGTAAAAATAACAATGAAAAAATGTGTATGTAAAGGCATTTAATATTGTAGATTTAGATTATTTTAAATTACATTGGATAAGGGGAAGAAAACAATTTTTTTCCTGTCCCTTTATTTTCTTCTTGGTGGAGCAAAACTCTAATGTATTAACATATCTTTTTGAATAGATATTTTTCTATTTTAATAAATATGCATTATTTGAAGTGAAAAGTTAAGCAGAATATTCAGTGGGAAGAAAATGTGAGTCATTAAATGTTTCTACTTGTGGATCAGGCAAATTTTGAAATGTACACAGTTAATTCTTTTTTAAATACTGCATTCTAAAAATTGAAAACAACCATTATTCTAACACTTGGAATAGTGTTAGAATATGTATATTTTTAAAAAGTATAATTCCTAGATTAGACTATTTTATGGCATTCTGTTTTAATTACTGTCAAAATTTATAATTAGGGATGTTTTCCACCATCTCTGGCAAATTTTCAGTGAAACTATAGAATAAATTATTACTTTTAAAACTTGGCAATCTCTTGGTCAAGAGAAAGAATAATTTTCAGGAAGCAATATTCCTGTCATGTGATATTTGTAAAGTTTCCATTATTAAAGAAATGACCTTCATATGTACAGTTATGAATATATCAGTATAATTTCTTGGTCCAGTTTAGGGATCCAACCTGTCAGTCAGTCTTCAACTGAGGTAACCATAGGAAGATTAAGCAGAAAAATGAGATAGCCTGGGTTATGGACAGTCTTCCTTTGGTTGGTGAAAATCACTTCTCCATATTGGATTCTATATTCACAGGACATACAAAGCCATGTCTTTCTCCAATTGCCAACATATTCACAAAGTCTCCTTAGATCCTTGGCTTCCAGTGCCTTCTCACCTCCACCTCTACAGTTGAAATTAATTAATCTTATTTCTCTGTATGTAACTCACCTATGGTTATCATAACCTGTGTGCTGTAGTTATTAGGAGTTATATGCCTCTTTCCACCTCTGAATGTGGACTGTGAATGCTAAATTTAATTTCGGGAGGAAAGTGAAAGAAAAAATTCTCACCATATTAAATACATATATACTTAACGTGTGTGAAATAGGAAGAATAATTTCCATTCTTCCCCAAACATATTACCCAAGGAAATTTTTATTTTAAACAATTTTGTGTGAACGGTCAGAAAAATAGTCTTTTAAATTTTATCTTCTTCATTTATTGATTCAGCTCAATACTGTAAATGATACCTAATGCATTCTCCAAAATTAATATATATGTATGCACACATTCATATATATACACACATGAACACATACATGCATTTATACAGATATATATGTGATGTATAAATATGTAGATATACACCATATATTGTATGCCTCCAAACACACACATACATACTTGCATACATAAAATCTGACATTAAAACAATTTTCTGTCTCATCCATTTACTTTCTCCTCAGTAGAAGCAAAGCTAACTTTGTGAGAGGTATGTTCTTGAGCTGGCATCTTACCACAGCTGTTAGTGTTAGAGCTCACTGTTCTGGGGGTAGAACAAAAAGAAAACTGAAAGGGGCACCTGAGTAGCTCAGTTGGTTAAGTGTCCAGTTCTTGATTTTGGCTCAGGACATGATTTCATGGTTCATGAGACTGAGCCCTGCATTGCGAAGCCTGCTTGGGATTCTCTCTCTTCCCTTCTTTTTGCCCATCTCTCTCTCTCTCTCTCGAAATAAATAAATAAACTTTCTTTAAAAAAGGGAAACAAGAAAGTACGGATGTGGTCAACATTCCCTAATTCAAGACATGAGATCTCTTTGATGTTTGAGAGGTGGCAGTTTCGGTATTGGGTTACTTTTTTTTGCACACACACACCAGAATCACGCTCATTTTCTTTCCTTGTACATCCATTAAAAAAAGAAGAAGAATAAAACCCTTCAAAATCCACACTGTCATCAATTTCAAATTTTGAAAAGATCAACTCCCATTTTTATTACCACCTTAGCTTATGAATGTCTTTTTGTTACACACTGTTTGAACCCATAAAATTTTTCTCCTGAGACAAAGGCAATTCTCACACACAAATGCTTGTCTTGTGCAGGCACTAGCTTAAGTTTTACCAACAGATAAAACATGTTTTCTTTTTTTTTTTTTTTAAATATTTTTATTTATTTCTAGGACAGAGAGAGAGAGCGCAAGTAAGGTAGGGTCAGAGAGAGAGGGAGACACAGAGTCTGAAACAGGCTCCAGGCTCTGAGCTGTCAGCACAGAACCCGACGCGGGGCTCGAACCCACGAACCGCGAGATCATGACCTAAGCGAAAGTCGGACGCTTAACCGATTAAGCCACCCAGGCGCCCCAAAACATGTTTTCTTTTAAAGGAAGCCTGAGTCGCAGGGAGCTATTGAGGGCAACAACTTATTTTGGGAGTGTTAGGAGGGTTATTTCATTCTTGGGTATAAATGTCAGACCCATCTAGTTGGAACAGAATTATACAGGGTCATCTATTTTCTTTTTAGTGAGGAAAACTGGATGACTCGGGGAAGGGGGTCTGTTGAAATGACCACCTGTACCTATTTAACCTACCTGGTTGTGGAAGAAATGTTCCCCTGTATGTTTTTGCAGGGGCCTCCATTCAATGATGCTCAAATAGGGAGGGTATGTGAATGTGTGATATAGGCCTTTATACAATGGAGTCTTTACTCCCTAGAGAGTTAATTCCCAGTGAACCGCGGACATGACTGCCATAGGGTCCCTGACTATCCAGGGCCCAATTGTGATTAGAAAGTTCTAATTAGAAAAATATTAGTTCATAAAAACGAAGTAAACATTCATATTCAAACTAGAATGATCTCACCATGAAATCACCAGTCTTTGGTTACCTATGTCCAATCTATAAACAAAACAAAGAAAAGCAAAACCGGATGGCGAGCAATTGAAATGGCACCACCATTTCCAATGTATTCTCATTGTTTGTTCATAATTGTCCCTTCCTATCCCTGTGGCCTTCTTAGGGGTATTCTGATTTCATCATTTGTCTTACCTAACTAAATGTGTTTTATACCTAAAAGTTTTAGTATTTAAGCAAACAATTCTGTTTATTTTTTCTTTGCTAAGCATGGGCATTGAAATAGTAATGAATCCTCCTTATTTATACTTTGGAGAGTTGACATTTAACTGTTAAAGTCACGTAGCGTTAATTTGTTGTATGACCTGAGGCAAGAACCTAAGGTATTTGTCCAAGTGGCTAATTTCCCGATGTTATTTAATTAAATAATCCATATTTTTTTATTAATTTACAATTTGAAAATATTTTATTTACTAAACTAATGAAATAAAATCAACTAGTTTTTGATTATAATAAAGACCTTAGAGTTTTAGAAACCTATCAAAGGCATTTTATATATCCTTTCTTTTGTAAAAAAATAAAAATAAAAAACAAAAAATACATTTACATAATATAAAGTATATGCATATATATGCTGATTATAAAACTTTATATGTAGGAAGATATACATATAAATATAAAAATAAATATAAATATTTCAGGGAGTCTGGTGGCTCAGTCAGTTAAGTGGCTGACTTCAGCTCAGGTCATAATCTCATAGTTCATGGGTTTGAGCCTCGCATTGGGCTCTATGCTGATAGTTCAGAGCCTGAAGTCTGCTTCAGATTCTGTGTCTCCCTTTCTCTCTGACCCTCTCCCACTCACATTCTGTCTGTCTCTCTCTCAAAAATAAATAAACATTAAAAAATATTTTTAAATAAGAAATATGTCACATATAATATATATCATCTACTAGAGGTAAATGTTCTTCAAGTTTAGGGCCATTTTTGTTTTTCTTTTTCCTTTATATTTTTACGTATTTTATTAAATTGGACTCATAGAGTGCATGACAATTTACTACATATAATTACCATTTTTTACCAATAGCATATCAGGATTTTACATACTATTTAAGTTTCTTCCCAAATCATGTTTTCTGCTATCTATTAACAGTTCCTATTTTAACATTTTGTGTTTTTTTAATTAGTAAAATAACAATTTTTTATTCAAAATTTGTTTAGAATAATCCAGTATTTTAGGGTAGAATGCTAAAAAATAGAAATGTTGGATAACGAGGTGTGTCTACTTTAAAACTTTTTACCTTTTGCTTTTCTTTTCCTGACAATGTTCCTTAGAAAGCTGTTTGTGTTTACATGTAGTCTGCAATTTATTTATTTTTAATTATTTTTTAATGATTATTTTTGAGAGAGAGAGAAGAGCATGAGCAGGGAAGATGCAGATAGACAAAAAGAGACACAGAATCTGAAGCAGGCTCCAGGTTCTGAGCTGTCAGCACAGAGCCCAATGCGGGGCTCAAGCTCACAAACCATGAGATCATGACCTGAGTTGAAGTTGGATGCTTAACCGACTGAGCCACACAGGTGCTCCACGTTGCCTGCAATTTATATCCTTCTACTTCTCCCAACTCATTCCAGTAGAATTTTACTTATTCTTTTCAAAATCCCCTTAAGATCATGTTATTTAGTTAACAACTTTTTATCAATATATTCCAAATTACTGATTCCTCGATTAGCTTTCTTCACTCGCTTTCCTATATCCTCCTGATTTTCCTCCTGGATGTTCTTTCTCAAGCTCATTGGTTCCTCCTTGTCACCTTCACCTCTATGTGTTCGTGGGTCACAAGTGTAGTTCTTTGTCATTTTGTCTATTTCTTTTTTCTTTTTTTACAAATAGTTTATTGTCAAATTAGTTTCCACATAACACTCAGTGCTCATCCCCACAAGTGTCCTCCTCCATGCCCATCCCCCCCTCCCCCCCACGTCCATCAGTCCTCAGTTTTTGTCAGCATTCAAGAGTCTCTCATGGTTTGCCTCTCTCCCTTTCCCCCACCATTTCCGCCCGTCTTCTCCCCCTTGTTCCTCCGTCAAGTTCCTCCTAATCCTCCTATACGTGCAAACATATGATATTTGTCCTTCTCTGCCTGACTTATTTCGCTCAGCAGAACACCCTCAAGGTCCATCCATGTTGCTACACATGGCCAGATTTCATTGTTTCTCATTGCCATGTAGTATTCCATGGTATAGATAAACCACATCTTCTTGATCCATTCATCTGTTGATGGACACTTAGGCTCTTTCCATGTTTTAGCTATTGTGGAGAGTGCTGCTATGAACATTGGGGTACATGTGCATCACTCTGATTCCCAAGCCAGAGATCCAGCAAAAAAAGAGAACTATAGGCCAATATCCTTGATGAATACGGATGCAAAAATTCTCAACAAGATCCTTGCAAATCAAATCCAGCAGCATATCAAAAGAATCATCCACCAAGATCAAGTGGGATTCATTCCTGGGTTACAGGGCTGGTTCAACATTCGCAAATCAATCTATGTGATACATCATATCAATAAAAGAAAAGATAAAAACCATATGATCCTGTCAATAGATGCAGAAAAAGCATTTGACAAAATACAGCATCCCTTCTTAATAAAGACTCTCGAGAAAGTTGGGATAGAAGGAACTTACCTAAACATCATAAAAGCCATCTATGAGAAGCCCTCAGCTAACGTCATCCTCAATGGGGAAAAACTGAGAGCTTTCCCCCTGAGATCAGGAACACCACAGGGATGTCCACTCTCACCACTGTTGTTTAACATAGTGCTGGAAGTCCTAGCATCAGCCATCAGACAACAAAAGGAAATCAAAGGCATCAGAATTGGCAAAGAGGATGTCTGTTTCTATCTATACATCTTCCTTTACTTGTCAATTTCACTCAGCCTTATGCCATTTAAGAGTGTCCATATCTCAGTGACTCCCAGTGCGACTCTTTACCCCAGTACACTCCTCTGATTTCTAGATTCCCATATTCAACAGCCTACTTGACATCTTTCCTTGGATGTATACAAGCATCTCAGAGTTATTGTCCAAAACAGTTCTACCATAAGACTTTTCCGCTATAGCTCTTCTTATTTCAGCACGCACTCACGCACGCACGCACGCACGCACACACACACACGTGCGTGTACTTTATGGCGGCTCCAGCCAAAATCCTTAGAGTGGCCCTTGACTCCTCTTGTTCCTGTTCTACTTCAATTTGGTAGGAATTCTGGTTGGTGTTACATTCAGTGTATCCAGCATCTTTTTTACCAACTACTGTGTTACTCTGTCCTTCCATCATCTCATCCATCATCCTTATCCTCTACAGTTGTGTTTTAACACAGTTATTATTCTCAATAGTATGCCAGGTGCTTTCACTCTCTGGCACATAATCCAGCAATGGTTGACGATTTTGCCCAGAGTAACATCCACAATTCTTACAAAGGTCCTCAAGACTCAGAATGATCTAGCCCTTGTTGGTTTTTTGAACCTCAGCTAGGTTAATCACTGTACCCCCTTCCCATCTTTCTGTCCACACTGACTTCGAATACACCAGGCCACACCAGCCTTAGGTATTTGTTTTTGTTCCTGTACTACAATGCTCTTACTTAGATACCTTACTCCTTCACTCCTTCACAGTGGTGAAGTGTGAGAACACGGGAACCAGATTATCTGGGTCTAAACACTTGAATCTGCCATTATAGTACTTGGTCACATAACATCCTGGGTCTTGTTTTCATCATCTTTAAAACAAAAATAGTGGGGTGCCTGGGAAGTTCAGTCAATTAAACATCTGACTCTTAATTTTGGCTCAGATCATGATTTATGGTTCTTGAGTTTGAGCCCCATGTAGCACTCTGCACTGACAGTGTGGAGCCTGCTTGGGACTCTCTCTCCCAAAATAAATAAATAAATAAACATAAAAAAATATTAACAGTAGTTGCCTTGAGTATTGCTTGAGAATTAAATAAGTAAAAGTGTGAAAAGAACTAGAATCCTGTTTGGATTAGCATACGTGCTTTATAAACATTTTTTAAAAACTTTAAAATTTTTTATTTATTTGTGAGAAAGAAAGAGACAGCATGATGAGGGGACGGTCAGAGAGAGAGGGAGCCACAGAAACTGAAGCAGGCTCCAGGCTCTGAGCTAGCTGTCAGCACAGAGCCTGATGTGGGGCTCGAACCCATGAACTGGAGACCATGACCTGAGCCAAAGTAGGACGCTTAACCGACTGAGCCACCCAGGATCCCCTGTGCTTTATAAACATTGCTTACTACTACTACTACTACCCTTCTTCAATTTATTTTATTTTTCTCAATATCGTGTATTACCATACAATATTTTTACTTGGTTAGTTTGTGATCTCTTTGTTATTTATTGTGTGGGCAGAGATTTGGATCTCTTTACCTATAGTTCTTGAAACTAACTAGAGACTCAACAAATTTGATTCCCAATAGTGCTTTATTGTTTTTGCACTAACATCAATAAGTGTATATATATATATATATATGTGTGTGTAATATACATTATGTAATATACAGTTACAATTATGTATACAATATATACATTAATAAGTATGCATTAATATATTAATAAGTATGTTAATAAGTATATATATCACTTTGCCTGATTCACTCTTTAAAAATATGTTTCTCTTTTATGATTAAATAAATATGGATTAAAACCTTGGATTGGGTTTGTAAGTATTTCATAAGACAAGCAAACATTTCTAATAAATTTTAATTTGATAGACAAGTGATATCTCACAATACAAGTAGTGTGTGATGCCGAACATCACATGATCACAACTGAGCCAATGGTTCTTGAAATTTGCTTTGATATACAAGTGCTTTGAATTACAAGCATGTTTCCAGAACGAATTATGCTCGTAAACCAGGGTTTTACTGTATATTTAATCATTGGTAAAATGTAAATTAGTCATTTGTGTCTTAAATATTTAATAATATTTAAATATTAGAAATTTATATCTTACCAGAGTAAAATCCAAATATTTACCAATAAGATCCATTATTTAATCTAATGATTAAATAAATATAATAAAAGAGGAAATACCATTTTAAAATAATAAGCTTGACACTTCTGGAGTCAAGTTAACAAAAATTTTCTGAGAGATTTATTTAATGTTCAATAATACTTTATTAGGTCTCCGCTGCTACAGATAAAGCAGCGAAAATGAGACCTCTGTTTTGCTATTTTTTTCCTTGTATTTTTAATCTCTAACTCCTTTTTTTTTTAATTTACCAGTTTGGCATTTAATGAATAATTCTCTGCATAAGTGTTTCATTTTTATTTCTTCAGTTTTTATTTAAATATACACACATATGAAGTTATTACCCAGATACTTTTATTTTTCATTATTACTTTTTTTATTTTTTAGAGACCATGAGTGAGGATGAGTGCATGGAAGTAGGGGGAGAGGTGCAGAGAGAGGGGAGGGGTCTTAAGCAGTCTCCACCCTCAGTACCCGCCAAACCTAATTAGGCCTCAATCCCATGACCTTGGGATCATTATCTGAGTTGAATTCAAGAGTCAGTTACATAACCAACTAAGCCACCCAGGCGCCCCTTGCCTGATAATTTTAAAGTGCAAATTTGATTTATTCCTCCAAGCAACTTTATTTGTTTTTCATGGAGTGACAATTTGATACTTTTTAATACAATGTTTGCACTGTGATGAGGATTGTGGGTTTTGTTTTGTTTCTAGAAAATGATCAGACATAGCCATAAGTATCTTATCATAGTTCAGTTTGTAATGCACATTCAGAAAGTTTGCGGAAACCAACACTTCACCTAATTATTGAAGCACAGAGGCAGTCATCTGTATCCCAACTGTGCACATGTGATGTATGCCACATTTCATTGCTAGTATGCAAGCTTTCTATTTCATATATGTATCTTCTCTTTTTTTGAGTAGGCTTTTACTTAGCCAACTCATGGGTTTCTTTGTTCACTGAAGAACTTAATATCCATTACTGTCCTTCAGTGCATTCTAGTAGGACTCTTTGGTCACAGCATATGTCAAAATCGTAATTGTGAAATACAGTTTGGCACAGAACTTGAAAGATTTTCATTACTGACTGATTATGTTTCCAAATTATTTGGTACTGGTGAATATGCAGTATCTTGGTACAGAACTGAAAAGTTCTAGAATGCCTATTGCCCTCCCTACTACTTAATATGAAAGCAATTACTTAGCATTTCCATTTTTATTCAGGCTACAAAGTTTCAGAATATCAGAAATTAAGAAAAATGTCAGCTTCTGTCACCACCCTTCTTCATCTGGTGATTTTAATTAAATAATCTCTGGTCATTAAGAAAAACCAAAGTCAGAGTTTGCTTCAGTGTTGATGATGAAACTGTCTCTCTGTGTCTTATTATAAAATTCTTCATGGCAAACAGAATTCCCTACTGGCATTGCTTCAAGTACGCGACTTGCTAATCAGTTTCAAGGGGCCTTATTAAAATGAGTAGCTTTTCACCTTTTTCATGAGATGTTTTAATTGAAACCAATCTCAGCAAACATAACGTTTCAGTTTAAGATTAATGAATCTACAGTTTCTTTTGAGTGTGTGAAGTTAATCATCTGATTCCTCAGGGGTGGCCATTTCCTCTACCCTACTACCTTCCTTTGGGAGACAAGGTAGTGTATTGGGAATAAAAGGGGATGTGGAATCAGATCTAGGTTTGCACATAGACCCTTCTACTATCTACCCATGTGCTCCTGGGAAGGAAATAAATTCTGGGCCTTAACTAAGGAATGAAAATACTATTTATAGCACAGGGCTATTTTGAAGAGTAAACTCATAATGGTTATTAAATTACTTTGCAAACTGCAAGTTGGTGATATTGCAATGATTATGAGTAGAATGATAATGATCATAATAATAACCGTGACTAACATTTGTTGGTGCCTATTACGTGCCTGCCAAGGTACTAAAAACGTCCACATACATATTGATCAAAAAGCAATTCTTATTCTCCCCCAAACAAGAATCCCACTCGAACAATGAGTTTTACATCATGCCCAGAGAATAATAAACTATCAATAACACCCCTAAATTCTCTCATTTTTTAGGGTGTACACATCAGCTGCAACATGTAGTTTTTTATTTCAAATTCCACATATTTAATGTTTCTATCTACCAGTCTCTTTCAAATTCATTGCATGTAATTCCATAATGCTAAGCCACTATTTTTTTTGAGGGAGCTCTTGAAATGCATCTGATATATCAATCTTGTATAGAAGACATTTCTATTGTTTCTATTATGGGGTTTAGACAAAACTCATTAGTATGATCTACAGTGTTCTGTGTTCATGGCCTTCAGTGTCTTTTCTAATTTCTCCTGCTTTTTCTCTTCCTGTCCACTACAAAATTCCTCTGCTTCTTTGACTCTGGCTGTACATCTTGTCTTTGCATGTCCTGTGTTAGTGAAATAGTGTCCTACAGCCTTTCCTTTCTGTAATGGCTACTACCTTCTCATCTTCCTAGTACAAGGTCAAATTTAACATCTTGGTAACATTTTCACTAAATTCACAATTTTCTCTTTATTGATTCTCCTCAAAGGGGAAAGAATGTTGATGGATTACTTCTCAGGATACTCTGTGTCTTTTCTATGTCACTGTTGTATTTTTCATGTTATATTATAATGTACATTTTTCATGTATGTCTCTCTCATTGGACTCTAAGCTACCTGAATAATAAAATAATATCAATAAAATATTTTTTGAAATTTTTAGTAAATAATGGAAAAATTTGTATTAAATGATCTAAAAGAAAAGAAACAACATGGTAGATTATTATTATTTCTAAGGCAAAAAAATTATATTTCCATAGTGCTTTTTTAATTTGAATATTTTTAATGTATGTCTTAGTCCAAATACACACATATATAATACATCTCACAACATAGTTCATAGATTTTTTCCCATTGTGTTTTTGACATTTCTAGTATATAAAACTGCTATTTCTCATGAAATTTTATTATTCTGATTCATTGATTTCCTTGGGTTTTGCTGATCACATTATTTTTTTTATTTCTTTCTTTAAAAAAGTCTATGTCTGCTATTTTTCCATTGTACACATTTGCTGGTCTCTATGAGAATAATTTAGAGAGTATTCAGAGAATACAGAGAAAGTGTGAGTGGGGAGAGTAGACAGAGGGAGAGATAGAATCTCAAGCAGGTTAGATGCTATCAGCACAGAGCCCAACATAAGGCTCAAACCCATGAACTATTAGATCATGACCTGAACTGAAATCAAGAGTTGGATGCTTAACTGACTGAGCCACCCAGACACCCCTATGATAATATTTTTAATAGAAATGTATTGATATTTTAACCTCCCAACTAATATTACTACTGACATTTTTTAAAACATTTTCTCATTTTAATAAATGAACTATTATTAATAACCATTTTTATTATGGACATCTTCAAACATATACAGATTTAGAAGATTTGATATAATAATCCCTACCCCAGTAACAATTGTTCAACTTCAGTGTCTCCATTCATGGTTATACATATATATATATATATATATATTCAATGTTACTTTTTGAGGGAGAGAAAGAGTGGAGGAGAAGGAGGGGCAAGAGAGAGGGGACAGAAGATCTGAAGTGGGGTCTACAAGTCCAATATGGGGCTTGAATTGGGTACTGTCATGGAGTGGCACCTTTTTATGATTTATTATGTTAATGGTTCTTATTTAGAACATGGAAAAATTTGATTAGGGATAAAGCTTTAATTGATGATGAAGCAACAGTCCCTTACAGTAAGCAGATGTAAAGAAAGTTTGACATTTCTCTGGTCTAGACAGTGTTCTTGATTTTGCCCAGATCTCTGACAGTATTACTGAGTGACCTTGTTTTTATCTTGCTTCATTACCATTACCAAGTAAACTCATGCTGGTCTCTGTGAAATTATTGATATTATTATAATAATTTAGCATCAATATTATCATCAATAATATTATTTATATGATAGTACAGCTTAACTTTTAGTACCAGACCAGAGCCCACCTGAGAGTTGTCAAGGGATATTTTTTCTTCCTCATATATACACGTATATCCCTTAAGATATATAATTTTTATCACATGGATAAAATGTAAATAGTTAATACTTTAAGCAGGGCACCTGGATTGCTCAGTCAATTAAACATCTGACTTTGGCTCGGATCATGATCTCATGGTTTGTGGTTTTGAGCCCCACATCGGGCTCTGTGCTGACAGCTCAGAGCCTGGAGCCTGCTTTGGATTCTGTATCTCCCTATCTCTCTCTGCCCCTCCCTCACTCATGCTCTTTTTCTCTGTCTCTCTCTCTCTCTCTCAAAAAGAATAAACATTAAAAATTAAAAAAAAATAAAAAGTATATTTTAAGTAAATGGTAAAATCCATACACCTCACAGATCATTTCCCCATTTCTAGGAATAGTAGTCTTGTCCATTCTTTAAGTCCTGGCTTAAGTGCTTGATTTTTCCAAAGGTCTTGGAATGTACTGACTCTCACTTAAATAGAAGTGATCTTACTTCCTAACTATTTTCCAAAGCATTTAATTTTCAAAAACAACAACACAAAAATGAGCTGAATTGCAATGGAGTTAGAGAATTGTTGATCAGAATCTTGAGAATCAACCCATATAATTCAAATGAAGAAATGTGAACAAGGAAAATTAGCGAGGCACTTAGAGCCTAACTATAGGGCAATCTCATCACCACCTAAAGGTCTGAAGGGTTGTAGGAAGATTTAGGAGCCCAATGGGATCAAGGCTGTGGATGTGAGGCTGCCTGGAGGGAGCTGGATAGAGGGCTGATCTGCTGTTTGAGACATGGTACCAAACCGAGGAGAGAGCAGGGGTAGTGGATGAAGTGACCTGACCTCCTTCCCCTGGTTCAGTCCCACTTCTTGTCACAACTTCCTTTTGGCTGCATCCAGTTAGATCCAGCTCTCACCCATGCCTGGGAGATGCAGTCAGTATATTTGTGCTTAGAGCAGAGAAGGGGGAAGAAGTGTCAATTAATCATTATGACTCTGAGGCCAGTCAAAGCATGGAGTTTTCACTTACTCAGTGGGCGACCTTGAGCAAGGTGCCCAATCTCTGTACTTTGGCTTCCTCCTTTGAAAATAGGAATAGTAACAGTACTTATGTCACAAGATTGTTTTGAAAAGTAAATATACTATTATATATAATTATATGCAATATATAAAAATATTTTTATAAAATATCACATACACACACACAGAGTGGTGCCTGGAACAATACAAGTGAATCTAAATAGGTGTTTGTGGATGTTATTGTTAATGAAGACTGTGATGTTCTTTTATATACTCTTAGGGGGAAACTGAGAGACAGAATTATTCAAGGGCAAGGAGCCTTAGTTTTCTTATCTTTATAAGTGATCATGTCAAATTAGATGATCTCAAATATTTAGATCGATTAATTAGTTGTAAAATCTTGAGAAATTGCAACCAAGGGTTAGTATAGATGTTCTTCAAAAAATGAGAAGATAACTAATATCATTTATCAATTTCACTTCTGGATATACATCTCAAAAAAATTGAAATCAAGATCTGCAAAAGATATCTGCATCGTTGTGTTCCTTGCATCGTTATTCACAACAGCCACAATGTGGAAACAACTTGAATGCCCATTGATGGGTGATGAATAAAGAAAATGTGGCACATATCTACAATGGATTATTATACAGCCTTAAAAAGAGAAGAGGATTCTGCGTATGTGCCAATATGAATGAGACTAGAGGACATTATGCTAAGTGAATTAAGGCAGCTACAGAACGATGAATACTGCATTATTCTACTTATATGATGTATCTAACATAGCCAGACTCATAAAAAGAGTAAAATGGTGGATTCCAGGGAGATGGGCTGGAGAATAGAAGAGGTGATTATTAAAGGATAGAAAAGGTCAATTATGTAAGATGAATAAGTTCTAGAGTTCCTGTACTCTAGATATTTTGTCTAGAGTTGATAGTGCTATATTGTGCAGTTACAATGCTGTTATGGGATATGAAGTGTTTTTATCATGATTAAAAAAAAGATACAAAACTGAACAAAACATGTGGCTTAACAAATGACGAGGGGTGAGACCATATACAGGGTTTCCAGAGTTCAGAGGAATCCAACAAAGAGCTGAAAATTGTCCATTGTATTTATCAGTGAGATGATAGTAAGACAAGCTACAAAGAACTGGCTTCAGTGGTAGAGTGCAAAGCTGGACTAGAAAGGGCAAAAGATTAGGACAAATTGGAAGCAGGAGGCAGATTTTCCAGGAATTTTGGCTTCTGCTATGAGTTTTGTATTACACATACACGTATCTCATAACATACATATGATTGAAAATGGATTTCTAGTTTGAATTTTGGTGAGAAACTGGATTTTACCATTAATAAAACTCATTTTCCTTCTTGTCTAGATTCACAAACACATAATCTAAAACTATGGTAAAAGCGGTTTTAATTTTCAGGTAGGTTTTGGGATTATTTTGGTTTCATTTTTGTTTGTTTGTTTGTTTCTTCTTCCTTTTTAAAGGAAATATTTTTGAATATCAATTACTTACCATAGAGTTTACCGAGTCCTTCACATACATTAATTTATTCGATACTTAGAAAATAATAAAATATGGACCATTTTTACTGAATGTCACAATTAAGGAAATTGAGGCTTAGAATTTGGACACTGTTCGAGGTCTTATAAGTTAGTCACTCAGTATTTAAGGGCTGGTCTTTTCCTTCCACAAAACTTGAATTTTTATTCAAATGAACCAAGTTCATAGTCTTTTTATGTTGCTTCTAGTAGTGGACTCTACCTTTACCTTCATGGAAACTGTATGATTGTATGGTTCCTTCAGGAATACAGATAATTACAAGATTTTTTTAACTCCTCAGTTAATTTGTCTAGCTCATCTTAATTTGAGAAAAATAGGGAAAGAAATATTACATCTTTCTGATATCTCCAGAGGATCAAATTTAAACCCAAAGGGATCCAGGAACTAATAAATCAACCAAACATCTTCAGAATGAGCTCACTGGGAGCCAGGATCATTGCTAAGCTGGTGAGTCATGGATTTTGTACATTGAGTGAATCACCAACCCTCTACTCACAACCTAGCTTGAATCATGGAGTTTGTAAATGAAGTCAATTGGAACACTCCACTCATAACTTACCTTCCCATTAGGGATTTCTCCCCTTCACGAGCTGTGGTATCTGATGGAATCAGTCTGCTTTCAATATTTTTTAAGTTTATTTATTTATTTTGAGAGAGAGAGAGAGAGGAAGGGGCAGAGAGAGAGAGGGAGAGAGAAAGAATCCCAAGCAGACTCCTCAGTGTCAATGCAGAGCCAGACATGCAGTTTGAGTTCATGACAATGAGACCATGACCGAAGCCAAAATCAAAGTTGGATGCTTAACTGACTGAGCCACCCAGGTATCCCAGAATCAGTATGCTTTTAGAGATAACACCTGTAACATTCTAACTACTTTTCTTAGTTTCATACTCCTGTTTTCAGTACTTTCTAAAGGATGTCTACTTGTACCTAAAATACTACTTTGTCTCTAATTTCCTGCCCTTTTCTCCTGCTCTCCTCTCACACATACACTCCTTAAATAACCTTATATTGAGATATTGAGTTAGTCAGGTCATCTAGAGTCTCCCTGTGCCCTACAGTAGTAATCATAAAAGCTAGTTGTTATTATATGGCCAATGGACGAGAGATACAAGGGCAGGTGGGTTTTCCTGTCTAAAGTTCTCTTATAAGAGTGGGTGACCAAGCATATTTCATACCATTACTTAAGTAATGGTAACAAGTGTTTTTCTATTCTTGGAAAACAACAAATGTATGGTAAAAACTTCCCCCTTAAATAAAGAATGGATACTCACTGTAATTTTTGAATACTGACATAAAATAGAAATCACTAGTATTTCATTTTTCTTTTTTTAAATTTTTATTTATTTTTGAGAGCAGGGAGGGCAGAGAGAGAGGGAGACAGAATCTGAACCAGGTTCCAGTCTCTGAATCATCAACACAGAGCCCGGAGCTGGACTGAAACCATGAACTGTGAGATCATGACCTGAACCAAAGTTGTATGTTTAATTTGGCTTAACCAAGTGCCCCTGGTATTTCATTTTTCTAATATTCCTTATCAGAAGAGGTGTTTGTACTCAAGCAGGGATTTAAGGCAATCGGACCCACACCAAGTGCTTCCTAACCACTTTTCATGTTATGTCATGCCATGTCATGTCATATCATGTCATGTCATATCATGTCATTTGTATGTGTTTTGGGATACACAGAGGGAGCATCTAATGGCTAAAGAAGTCACAATATCTCCAATCTGTACACTTGTACACCCAGTACACTGATGGTGTGCAGTGTGCCTCTGCAAGCTGTTCCCTTCTGGTGAGGAAACCAAGCTTGGTCAAGGATGAAAGATGTTTGGCTTGGAAAAGCTATATAGATCCTTATAAAACAGGGAACAAGACTTGGACAAGACTAGGCATCAAGTAAATCAGGAGATAACTTGACTAGTAGAACTGTGGGTAGGAGACAAGAGGATTCCCTATGACTATTTCCTTCTTGTTTGCTATTGAACATTTTGTGCAAAACTTTGCCATTGTGTTAATTGCCAAAGTCTATAGAACATCAGAGATATGTCTCTAATCCTTCATACACAGAGCAAAGCCTTTAAGAATTAGTATAATGAAGGGGTGCCTGAGTGGCTCAGTAGGTTAAGCATCCGGCTTTGGCTCAGGTCATGATCTCATGGTTTGTTGGTTTGAGGCCCTCGTTGAGCTCTGTGCTGATAGTTAGCTCAGGGCCTGGAGGCTGTCTTCAGATTCTGTGTCTCCCTCTCCTTCTCAAGCTGTCTTTCTCTGTCTCTCAAAAATAAATAAAACATAAAAAAATTTAATTATAAAGAATTGGTATAGTGGAAAGATTTAATTTGCTCTGCAACTGTCTTTCGAGAAACTACATGGGCAAAATGGAATCTGCAAAGACTGATGGAGAATCAAATAAATGAAGTTTCTAGTTGTTAACAAGGTAATCAACTACCAGAAAGAACTAAAAATGATAATTACTGATTAAACTAGGCACTCAAATAACTAAAAACAGCAAGTATTTGCCTCATTATATATAGTTAAGTAAACACCTAAAATTTTTTACCAATAGTTTAAATAAGTACAAAAGATAATTTTATATTACAAATATTGCCATTTATATATACATGAACTTATATATACATACATATATGTATACATAAAGTTAAATGCATTAAAAATAGTGTAATATTATGGTAATCAATAATTGTCATCATCCATTGAAAATACAGGGATTCCTTTGTACAATTAGAGAATATAGAGCATTTATTTTTTTTCTCTTTGAATAAATTGTCCATTCAATTTTCACCATCATAATGTATTTTATTATATTTTATGATGTAACTATTTCCCTGTTTATTCTTCTTTACTTCTCTGAAACTCAAATATACACACACTGATTGGAAATTTTATTCTTGTAATAATAGGTTCTCTAGCTTCTATATGTTACAGTAGTAAAATATTTCTATTTGAGTTATAATCATAATTAAATGATTAAAATAACCTATATACATCTACTGTTAGTGGATAATTTTTCAATATGTGTTTAACTTTCATTTGAAATTGATCTTATTAATGAACCAGGGGCGTATTTATGGGATCATATGAAAAGAATCATCTAAGTGTCCAAATGTTGGAGCAAAAAAAAAACCATAATAGGATCCCAAATGAATGAGAGGTATGTCTTTCTTTTGCAAGTGTGAGGGGTGTGAGTTTTGAAAAGGGAAGATAAAAGCAAAATCCAAGAGTACAAGTGCCTTGTCAATCAAATGATTTTTGGAAAGGAACAGATAAAAAATGGAGGACCTGCAAATTAATTGTCTTGAAACGATTCTTGTCCACACAACCTTCGGTGAGTTTTTTCATGTTAGTAGAAATAGCCATACTCCAATTTGAATTCCACTGGGATGGTGGAGTCATTAGTACTCAAACTAATTCAGCCATAGGTCAGGGAAACAAAACCAAAAGAGAAGTAAGTAAAAGTAAGTTTGAAAGAATGGTTGATCTCTGCTTGCCATTCTAATGAATTTGTTCTTTAGGCTATTTATTCCCAAACATGCCTGTACATCAGAACTACCTAGGGGGCTTTACAAATGCTGATGCCTAGTACTGTGCAAATGTTCTGGTTAAATTGGTAGGGGGTACCTGGTATTGAAATCCATAGGTGATTTGCATAAGTATGCAGTAAAGTTCCAAGAAACTCACTTTAGGAAGGATGCAGTGAAGCAGGAAATAACAGTACTTCTTAAATAAATCTTTATTTTTAAAAATATTTATTTAGTTTTGAGAGACAGAGAGAGACAGAGAGAGTGTGTGAGTGGGGGAGGAGCAGAGAAAGAGACACAAAATCTGAAGCAGGCTCCAGGCGCAGAGTGCCCAACACAGGGCTCCAACTCACAAACCATGAGATCACCATCGGAGCCAAAATTGGATGCTTAACCGACTGAGCCATCCAGGCGCTCCCATTCTTAAAAAAAATCTTTAGGTAAATATGTCAATGATTTTGAGGCCTTCACTTCAATATTGACAGAGATGTGGAAATGATAGAAAAATTAGTAAGACTTTGATATAGTAGCTGCTTCAGAACAAGGTACTGAGACTAATTGGAAACTATGAGAAAAAAATTACTTTCGAAAAATTAGAGGAACTGATAAAATAACCCAGGGGGTTCTAAGGTAGATGCAAAATCCTACATGTTGTCTTTTATGAGAACTTTAACAAAGCAGTAATATAAGAAATTCTAATGCACAGATGGACTTTACTATATCATGTAAAATACTATCAAATTATAAATGGATCTTTTCCTCTGACACCATTTTTTCCATGAAGGTCTCTTTTACATTTCATGGTAATCTTATAATTATTTTCAATTAAATTTCAAATTATAACTTCACATATGGACTTGAGACAAAAGACTTTGTGAGAAATAGTTCAATGTGTTCAAAGCCCTATAAGCAAGTAAGACAGGCCTTAATTCTGAATATTCTTGAATGAAGCAGTTATTTATGAGAATGGACAGCATTACTTAATAACTATTTTCAAAGCTCAGACTTCTGAAATTTTACTTTGGCAAAATACATAGAAAGCAGAGCATTCTTCTAAAAACTACAGCTTTCATGTTTGTCTTCTCCAAGTTTTAAACATTTTATTTGATACTACAGAAAAATGGATACATCTTCCAGATATAATTCTATCACAGTGATTAAAGCTAAAAGAGCAAGTCACTGCACTTTGGGCGGCATAGCATGATAATTAGGAATATCGGCTCTGCTTAATTTTTGAAGTTTATGCATTTATTTTTGAGAGAGAGGGGGAGGGAGCAGGTGCACACACATGAGCACATGAACAGGAGAGGGACTGAGAGACTGGAGGAGACAGAATCCCAAGCAGATTCTACGCTGTCAGTGCAGAGCCCAATACAGGGTTGTCTCACTGGCTTTGACATCATGACTTGAATGGACATCAGGAGTCCTTTGCTTAACCTACTGAGTCACCCAGGTGCCCTCTGGGTTGTGTTTTCAAACAAACCCAGCCACACCCACCTTATACAACCTACTCTCTGTGACCATAGTGATAAGCCAGGGTTTTTGCAACTGTTAATCAGGGATGTTGGGATAGAACTTTTCTCATAACATTACCAAGAGACTGTCATAAGTTAATTTATGAATGGAAATAAATAGAGTATCTGATAAGAACAGCACTCAATGGCAACAGGTATATAATAACAATAGTAAAAAATAAAATTTGAAATATGAAGGCAGTAGACATGGTGAATTTTTCAAGGTGCCTTCCTTTCTTAATATTTTGTAGTTCTATTTTGTGGAATATAAAGCCAAGAACAAAAATAAATTCAAATAGGCTAATATTAAGCTTAATTAATTAGTCCTCTGTTTGAAGACTGGTGGAACTACAAATAATTGCAATTATTCTGAAGCATGCATCAAGAACTCCACCTACTTATATATGTCGCCATAAACCTTGCTTGCAGCAGATTATTTCCTTAGGATATGCTGTTAACAGTAAAACCTACTAGAGTAAATGCTTTGATATTGTAAGCCGTTGGAGTATATTGACACTTGTTTATGGGGAAAGATGCTGTAGTTTAAAATAATGAGTTATCTGATAGACTACTTAATTAATGTTAATGCTTTGGACAACAAACATTAGAATGTGGTGAATTTTGAATTGGAAAAAAAATAATGAGTCCCTAATTCTTATGCAAATAAAATTGCATGTTTTTCTATATTTCTGATTAATCTTCTTTTAGCTTCTACAGCCTCAAGTACTCAGTCTATGTAAGCAAAGCAGGGGATATAGGAAAGTAAGTAAGTCATAGTAGATTATTTTGATATTTTTAAGCCTGTGGGAAGATGCAAATAAGTTGAAAAGAGTTAATATAGCTTCATTTATGAGTTACATATTTTTGTGTTGTCATATTTATAAATACATAGAAAAGGTAGTGGCAACAAAAATGCTGAAATATTCGTGTTTGTTGTCTCAAGTGTTTTCTTTCAGGTAGTATTGAAATTTTAACTAGCACCCTTCTGTATTTGCTAAAATTAAAAAGCAAAACAACATTTAAGAAGGCTCTTGTGAGAGTAGGCAAGAACTCATATTACCAGAGATGTAAGGTTACTTTGTGCCCAGAAGACAACATGATTCAAAGCAAGAAGACACCAGTGACCACCTTTTGCCAACACTGGCAGGGGCCATGAGAAGTGTCATTTTTATTCTTCAACTTGGAGCGAAATCAGTAAAATTCACCTGAATAAATGGCTGATGCCAATATCACCTATGTCACTGAATTCATTCTCAAGGGAATTACGGACCAGCCAGAGCTTCAGACCCCATGCTTTGTGGTGTTCTTCATCATCTATCTTGTCACAGTGCTGGGCAACCTGGGGTTGATAACTTTAATCAGGATTGATGCTCGACTCCACACGCCTATGTACTATTTCCTCAGTCACTTGGCTTTTGTTGACCTTTGCTACTCCTCTGCTATCACACCAAAGATGATGGTGAATTTTGTTGTGGAAATCAACACTATTACTTTCCATGCTTGTGCAACACAACTGGGTTGTTTTCTTACCTTCATGATCACCGAGTGTTTCCTTTTGGCTTCTATGGCCTATGATCGCTATGTGGCCATCTGTAGTCCTCTGCACTATTCAACCCTGATGTCAAAAAGACTCTGCATTCAATTAGTGGCCGTTCCATATATATACAGCTTTCTGGTTGCTCTATTCCATACCATTATCACCTTCCATCTAACTTACTGTGGCCCCAATGTCATTAACCATTTCTACTGCGATGACCTTCCTCTTTTGGCTCTGTCCTGCTCAGACACACACGTGAAGGAAATTCTGATTTTTGCCTTTGCTGGTTTTGATATGATCTGCTCCTCTTCCATTGTTCTCACCTCCTACATCTTTATCATTGCTGCCATCTTAAGGATCTGCTCTACTCAGGGGAGGCACAAGGCTATTTCCACCTGTGGCTCCCATATGCTGACTGTCACTATCTTCTATGGCACCTTGATCTTTATGTACCTACAACCCAAATCAAATCATTCCCTGGACACGGACAAAATGGCATCTGTATTTTACACAGTGGTGATCCCGATGTTGAACCCCCTGATCTATAGTCTAAGGAATAAAGAGGTTAAAGATGCCTCAAGGAAAGCCTTGGATAAAGGTTGTGAAACCTTAAAGTTGTTAAAATTAAGAAACTAACAATAATGAATGCTTTATTTAATATGAGGGTAAATAAATCAAACTTCCTTCTGCTGATATTTCTTCTAATTCATTCCCAGTCAAATAAAAATGTGACTGTAATTCAGCCAACCTTGATCTTTTCTACAAGAATGCAGGCCAATTCTGGAAAGTCAGCATGATTCAGAGAGTCTGGTTCAGGCCACTTCAGCCTTGACCAGACCACGGAAAATATGTTAAAATACACCCTCAAACACACCTTTGTGTACCTGAAGTGAAGGTAACAGCATATCTTTGTTAGAACTTACTATTCTGGAATGAAGCCTGCCTGAGTTTGAATGCTATGCCCTCCCTTTATTAACTACACCCCCTTGGACATTGGCTTAAACTGTGACTCTGTTTCTAATTCTAGAAAGTAAGAGGCCCCAACTGATTGTTTTGTTTTAAAGATGAAATGAGTTAATATTTATGAAATATTTACAACAATATCTTTGATAACAAGTGATATGTATATGTTTGTTATATAAATGTGTGTAATTAAAGATTGATTCATTGAGCTCTCAAAAGCTTATCAGTCTTGAAGGAAGAAGGGCAAAGTCTGGTTAGGTTTCTACTAGCTTTCAGGCACTGAATCAAGTAATCCTACCTAATACAATCAAATAAACCTAAGAAATGTCTGAGGCTTTACCTCTGGGCCTCAGTTAAGTATAAAGTGCCCAAGTTCACATCACTAGTAATATGACAATTCTAAATGCAAATGAAAGTTTATTTGCATTTTGTTTTCTTCACATTGTAGATGTTAATCAAGATATTGCAATACAGATGATCTAATCTTAAATGTGTCATTATCCGATTTTTAAATACAATGGGAAGGCAATTATTTATAAGAAATTGTGTTATTAAATAATCAAATATGTTCAATGTACCTGTACATTTGTTCAAATAGAAATAATCTTAAGTTATGATGTTTTTTATGTGTGCCTGCAATCTATTTAATGAACCTTATAGGATTGTGACATAAAATTTAACAAAACAGTAATTTGTAAGATTTTATAATTTCAGTATTCACAAAAATAATTAAATTAGTTTCTTAATATTATTTTCTTGTTTTACCACTTTAGAAGGAACTGACATTTGCAGTAATTATATAGAATGCAACTTCTAATGTAGGAGATTATTTCCCCTTCTGCGCTTAATTTGCAAATAACTCAGACATGTTGCTAGAGGTGCTAGAGAACCTTGTCAGTTGATTGAATTCTTACATTTTTAAAGTAGGTCTGACAGAGAAGTGTGGTTTTTCTATTCACTACACTTTTCCAGGTAAGTATATTTATATGGATGGATGCACACATTCTCACGTGTCAAGTACAAAACACATAATATACATCAAAACCATCCATTTTTTGTAGGTAAGGAAATTCATACCTATAGAATGTTTTTTATTATTTTTAAAAGTTTATTTGTGTTGGAGAGAGAGACAGAGAGAGTGAGAGGGGAAGGGCAGAGAGAGAGGGAGAGAGAATCTCAAGCAGGCTCCACACTGTCAACACAGAGCCAGGCCTATGTGGGGCTCGAACTCACAAACCGTGAGATTGTGACCTGAGCCAAATCCAAAAGTTGGACACTTAACCAACTGAGCCACCCAGGCGCCCCATGAGACCTATAGAATCTTGATGTCTTACCTGAGGAACACTGCTCTGGCCTTGGGCTCACTATACCTTCCTGCTTCGTATAATCCTTACAGCAACAATGCTTGAATGCTAATTGAATTGACATTTTCATGTTTTCATGCAATTTTAATTCCTTCCTATTAGTAGTCACTTCTTAAGGTAAACCTGGCTTTTTTCAGGGAAGCAAAGCAAAAAATTCAAGTGTACTTGACAGACATATTATTCAGCTTCTTCTTGGCCAGATGTACACAGGTCTGTGCAACCTCCAAAACTATATTCCAGCAACTTCTCTAGCCACCTAGATTCATTTCCTCAAACACCAATCCCTCTGTCAAAATATCTTAATTGACCCTCTGCATTTTGTTTCCAGGGGTATTTAAATAAAATATTTGCATTTTCACTCCTCCTTCTGAGGTGTCCATGATAGGTGCCCCTATCAACTCATTTAATATTCTTATAATTCATTTAATATCAATACTAGGAAATAAGTCACACACATTGGAGTATAATATATGAAAATCAAGGTTTACAAGATAGATAAATTATGTGGTCTTTACCCTACTGTACCTTTTGAAAGGATAATTTAACATGCATAAAGTTAAAATTCCTTAGAAATATGTTTAAGATATTTTTAACATTTTTTAAAGTAAGGTCCAAGTCCAATGGGGCTTGAACTCACGACCCTGAGATCAAGAGTTGCATACCTACTTACTGAGCCAGCCAGTGTCCCCAAAACATGATTTGATTTAACAACAACAACAAGTCAATTGTTTTAGAAGCATAGAGTTTTTAGGAGTATATCTAGAATGTAAGTGTTCTGATGAATTTAATGTACACTTTTCAAAAAAAAAATTATTTATTTATTTTGTGAGAGAGAGAAAGAGAGAGCATGAACCCTGGGAAGGACACACAGAGAGAGAGAGAGAATGAGAGGGAGAGGTAGAATCCCAAGGAGGCTTCCTGTTGTCAGTGCAGAGCCCAGCTTGGGGTTCATGACCTGAGCCAAAATTAAAAGTCAGATGGAGAGAGAGAGAGAGAGAGGGAGAGGTAGAATCCCAAGGAGGCTTCCTGTTGTCAGTGCAGAGCCCAGCTTGGGGTTCATGACCTGAGCCAAAATTAAAAGTCAGATGCTTAACTGACTGAGCCAGCTAGGTGTCACAATTGTACACTTGTTAAAAAAGTTTTTTACTTATTTATTTTGAGATAGAAAGCGAGTGAGAGGGAGGGCATCCATGTGAGCAGGGGAGGGACAGAGAGAGCAGGAGAGAGAAAAACCAAAGCAGGCTCTGAGCTTTCTACACAGAGCCCAATAGGGGGTTGAACTCACTCACAAACCTTGAGATCATGACCTGAGCCAAAACCAAGAGCCAGACTTTGCATCACCCAGGCGCCCTTAATTAATGTACACTGTGTAATGCTTTCTTCCAATTCCCTCATATTCTCTCAATTTTATTTCTTATTTATGTATTAGTTCAGAGAAACCCATTGTTTCTATGTATTTTGACCTCACCAAAGTAATATTAGAATATAATCTATGAAGAAGGACCACTAGTAATTATGTATTTATAGACTATTTTCCCTCTCAGGACTTCTTTTTGGCACTTAACTTGATCATTAAGTCATTAAATTAAGCACATGGTGGTTGCATTTTATCATGTAAGTAATCACACAGATAGAGGCCATTCAGAGATAACTTTTCTTAGAAGTCTCAATTTATAGATGAGAAGATTGTGCATCAGAGTTGTTAAGGTTCTTTCCTTAGGTCCTAATCCAAGGCAGTTTTGCAATAGCAAATGGGACCCAGTGAAATCTCCAAGTGTTGAAGTGAAATATGGTTATGATTTTGGGGAACAGTTAAAATCTGGTTTTTCAGGGAGAAGGAGATTCTCAGAAACATGGAAACGAGCTGATGAGCTAAAGGATGATAAAGGCAGAAGGTCCTCAGCCCCAGCCCCATATGTGATGACCTTTCTCTTTACTCTCTTTTCTAAAGTTTATGAGCAAAAGGGGAGATATGTTTTCTGTGCCACACTAAGGCTCACATATCTGTCTCATAATTTTGTAGCTTGCAAAAAATTTAATGTAACTCTAGTTTTTTGGTTTGTGAATCACTATTCAGTGTTTCAAAACCCCAAGGTTGTTTAACTGTAGTTGGAAATATAAAATAGCCATTAAAAATGATGTTTTTTTCAAATTTTTAAAAATGTTTTATTTATTTCTGAGGGAGAAAGAGACAGCATGAGCAGGGGAGGGTCAGAGAGAGGGAGATACAGAATCTGAAGCAGGCTCCAGGCTCTGAGCTGGCTGTCAGCACAGAGCCCAACATGGGGCTTGAACCCACGAACCGTGAGATCATGACCTGGGCCAAAGTCAGACGCTTAACCAACTGAGCCACCCAGGCGACCCTAAAAAATGTTTTATAGTCAGACAGAATTGAACTCAAATCTTGTTGCTTTTTACCAATTATTAGATACACGTTGTGCTAATGAATTATATAAACTGTTTTGATTTTTTTTTAGATACCTGCCTCAGAGGAGTGCTAAGAAAATTAATTGAACAATAAATTAAAGTACTTATTTTAAAGCACTTTTATAAGCACCCAGAACAGGGACAAACATTCAATAGAAAATAAATACCATATGGTTTCACTCATATGTGGAATTTCAGAAACAAAAGAACCAAGCAAAGGGGCAAAGGAGAAAAAAGAAAGAGAAGAAGAGAAAAAGACTTAACTATAGAGAACAAACTTATGTTTACCATAGGGGAGGTAGATGGGGGTGGGCAAAAGAAATAGGAGATGGGGACTTTAAAAATTTTAACATTAGCACTATTTTTACTTTGAAAAGTTTCAAACTGAATAAATTAATTATTAATGTATTCATTACTAAATATAACAAAGGTAGATTAGTTCTTTCTTCAAGAAAAAAGATGCTCATTTTAATAGCAGGAATAGAGGAAAAACAAAACTCAATTTAAAATATGTTCATAAACAGATGATGCAGAAGGAAATTTAAAAAAACGGAATTGTTTTAAAGATCACAGTAATTTCTTAGCTTTTATATTTGCATTTTGTTGATTTTAAAATGAAGCATATCATATTGCCAACTATTTCTAAAAGGGTTATTACCCAATTACCTGAAACCTAATAAAAGGGATCATTAATACAATAACAATGTCAATAATTAAGCATAAGGCTCCTGGGTGGCTCAACCAGTTAAGCATCCAACTTAGGCTGAGATCGTTTTCTTGCAGTTTGTGAGTTAGAACCTCACGTTAGGGTCTGTACCCGAAGAAACTACTACTACTGCATTGTGCAGTTAGGAAACTAAGATAAAGAAATGTAAAATAATTTACCAGTAACAACAACTCATGGAAAGGCTAAGATTATTGCCAAACTGTGTGAAGAGTCCACATTCCTAATCACACACTTATATAAAATAGGCAGTGAATTATAATCATACAAAGTGGCTCCACTGAACTAAACTGATACAGATTCAGTGTCACTAAATACTCAATGTCAAGGTAGCTTTTTTGGTGCTTCTGTTAGCTGAATGAAGAAGGCAGAGTATTGGGGAAATTACCTAGAGCGTTAAGGTCAAAAATTCTTGCTGTTAAACTTTGACGTGTTTTCCAGATTATCTTTGCAGCAACTTGAAATACAAGATACCAGATCTTGATGTATTTCAGGACAGCCCAAATTTTTCAATATGACACAGAATTCAGATAAAGTCACTGTGCTCTCCATACTCTTTTCTTTTGATTTTGGAGAAGACATCATGGTCAAATAGGTTAAGATTATCTCTTGCTCATGCTCTTGCTCTCTTCTCTGTCTCTCTGTCTCTCTCTCTCTCTCTGTCTCCTTGACTTGCTCTTGCTCTCTTGCTTTCTCTATTTTTCTTTCTCCTTTTGCAATTCAATAACTTAAATTTTACAGAATGTCTTTCATGTGGAGATCACAGAAAGAAACTGTGGATAAGACATATCTTGATTCAGTGTGAGCCCCAAAAGTGAGGACTGTGAATCTATCATTTATCAGCATTGTAACTCTAAGTAAGACAGAGCTCAAAGTCCTCTGATCCCTTCCTACCCAACTGATTTTTCAGTTATCTGATATCCAAACACAACTTTTCTACAATTCTTTTCAGTGCATTTTTTACTTCCTGATTTCTCAAGCTGTAGATCAATGGGTTTAACATGGGAATCACTATGACATAAAACACCGAAGCAAATTTATCAGTGTTCAGAGAATGGTTTGACTTGGGCATTAGGTACATAAAAATGATTGTCCCATAAAATATGGTGATGGAGGTCAGGTGGGAAGCACACGTAGAAAAGGCTTTCTGTCTTCCTTCAGTAGAATGGATCCTCAGGATGGCAAAGAAGATGAAGATATAAGAAATGATGACAAGCAGTAGAGAGCAGAGGGTATTGAAGCCAGCAATGACAAACAACATCAGCTCTTTGATGTGAGTATCAGAGCAGGCCAGAGCAACCAAGGGAACATCATCACAGTAAAAGTGGTTGACCACATTGGAGCCACAAAAAGACAAGTGGAATGTTGCCACTGTCTGCACGAGACCCACTGTGACTCCGTAAGCGTATGTGCTAACAATCATTCGATTACAGAGGCTTCTAGGCATACGGACGATGTAGAGTAAAGGATTGCAGATGGCCACATACCGATCATAGGCCATGATCGCGAGCAAATACAGTTCACAAACTACAAATGTGATGAAGCAGCACACCTGAAGGGCACATGCATAAAATGTTATACTTTTAACATCACACAGAAAATTCACCAAGGTCTTTGGGGTGACAGATGAAGTAAAAGAAAAATCAACAAAAGCCAGGTGCCTAAGAAAAAAATACATGGGTGTGTGAAGCTGAGGGCTGATTTGGATGAGTACAATCATACCAAGATTACCCAGGACACTAGCTAAATAGATTACTAGGAATATGCCGAAGAGAATGGCTTGAAGCTCTGGATTATCCGTGAGTCCCAAGAGGATAAACTCAGAGACTGCTGAATGATTGTCTTTGGCCATGGAATAGATATTAAAGTTTTCTTACATTTGAAAACCCCTCCAGATCACACATTCTGAATATTCTTGTCTCTATTGGCAATAATTAAGCAGATATTAGGAGCTTGTTCTGATCCACTGTGAACTTACAGTTGAACACATTCAAGGGAGAATCTTCCTGGTGAAGAATGAAGTGACTTGTTCTAGGCAGCAACTCCCGAAGACGGAATTCTATGAGGATTTGTAAATATAGAAAGATGATATTTAATTTGATTTTTATGTAATTGAATAATCTATCTCACGAACAATTTTAATAAAGATTGAATATTACATGAACACAGACCAAATATTTTTTTAATTATTGAAATATTTTAAGCAGAATCATGCTAATTCCTTTGAAATGTTTAGTTAACTGGAAACAAAAATTTTAAAAATCGATGTCAGAAAAGGGAATGTGAAAAGTAATACACAAAATTTTGAATTCTGATGACCTCTATACCAAATATCCACTGTAATTTTTATTTTACGTTATTCTCTTATTTAATGTTATTCCTAGTTTTCCTTCAATGTTATGTAGTATTTGTGAATTAAGGGGTGAAAAAACCTCGTAGAAATATGGGTAGTTTTGCTTTTATTGAAATAAGCATAAGCAGGGTTAAAAATACATGAAATAATTCAGAAAACACCTTTATCACATATCTTCCAACATCCAAATGCAAAGCCGGAGGAAAAAAAATCTAGGATAAGTTTATAAAAATACAAACTGGTTTCGGACTAATTAAAAGAGAGCAGCTTTTATGACATTGAGAAGAGTGAGAGAAATTTGATTTTTTTTTTACTATTTTATCTCAGATTCTTTTTACATCCACCCTTTATATTGGCAGTATAGCTATCATCTTCATTTTCAGATATGGAAACTGAGCCTGAGAGCTTAAGCCCTCGTCACGGTTCCTAATTAGCATTGGGTAAAGCAGAATATCTTACTAACTGGTCCTTGATTCCCTAACCTCAATTCATAGAGAAATGATCTCCTTTCAGAGAGGCAAGAATTTCCCTATTAACCAGAGATCAAGGCAAGTTTGGAAAGGAAATTTATCTGTTTGCGCAAGTCAGGTGTTTTGAGGAGTGCCAGTCTTCTACTACGTGTTAAATAAATGCATTTTAGCTCTTAATAGTATTAACAATAGTCAGATTGTAGCTGACTCTGCAGACACCTGTGTGCAATCCCCTCCTGCTGATAACCGCACCCACATTAATCTTTTGGCAATATTTTGAAGCGTCTTTCTCTTGCTTCACAAGTTGTGATCTCAAATCTTTGCCTCACCAAACTCTTCATCTTTCTAGTACTGACAGTTTTCTGCTGTATTGGAATCTGTGTAGCTCTAACTCTAATATAATAAAACTCTCCAATATCACCAAACATTTTATTCTCCTTTTCTTAAACTGTAATTTGGATCCCCCTTGAAAACCTATTTCTTTCCAGGTTATTTCTTCACAGGCTGTTCCATTTTAAACTTTCCTCATATTTCAAATCTGGCAGGTAAGATTAAGACATTGCTCATGTTTGGAGCAGGGGCCTTATTCATTATTACATCTTGACTTGTGTAAACTACTCTGATGCTTCGAGACTTATGGCCATATGCCCTGTTGTTACATATATGTCTAGGTCCCTTCCTCCTATTCTTTGAAGACTCTGATACTAAGATCTCTCTGTTTCTCTGCCACAAAGTTGTCATTAGTGCCCATACCCACCACATATTCAAATAATATGGCTTCTCAGATCCTTGATCTTGATATCAGTGCCTCCTAGCACCACCAATCTGCTTGAGATTCTCACTCCCATGGGCTCCATTTTGAAAATTGTGTTATCTGGAAATTGATCAAATAGTTAATATCAAAAATTAAAACATTATCTTGTGACCACAGCTTTTTACCCCCTCCTTTTCACCTCAGCTATGATACTGCAACTTTTCATTTATGGCTGCATATCACTAATCCTTTAACTTCACTCATTATCCTGGATCTATTGTCACCTTCTTCATTTAATTCTTACTCCATAGGGCTTAGACTCCATTATGTGCTACTACAATGACACTTTCCAGCAATTTTTCTGGCCTTGTTTCCTCCCAGATATACCAAATATCTGGGTATTTTGAAATATTCCTCTCTTTGCAATTGTTTCTAAATTTCCAAGAACACCATTGAGGCAAAAGTGAATTGTTACAAATGTATTACATGTAAAATCAAGTAGTCACTTATTTGACCTGCTTTTTCCAAATCAGTGTTTTCCCTCCCAGTCTGCATGCAGCCATTTCAAACCCTTTGGATGCCTCATCCACCGCCCCCATCCACCTCTCACTCTCAGTAGCTCCTAACAGTTCCAACATCACAGTCCATAAAATGCACCGTTTTTCAACATTCACCAGTTGTGCAAAACTACCTGCTTCCACGTCTAGCCTTTATACCTTTTAGAGGGCGGGGGGCCATTATTCTCTTTCTAATATCTAAACTTATATTTTGGTTCCTAAACTTTTTTTATCTTCCATATCTTCTTCCTCGACAATTCATTCAAACTTTCGTACCAATCTAGACATAAAATATATACCAAAATGTTCACCAGTGACTTGCGACTTATTTTCCTTTATCTTCCATTAACTTCTGTTCTTCTCTTAATCCTTTCAGTGCCAAACATCCTGGAAAAGTCACTACTTCATCCTTCACATTGATATCTCAGTCTACTGTATTCTGAAATCTATTCTCAGCATAATTACAATACAATTACTCATTCCAAGTTCACTAACGCTCTTCTTATTCCCAAAGACAGTGAGGACTTCTTTTTATAACATCTCTGTAGCATTAGGCACCATCGGCATCAGATTTCATCATGAGAACCATTGTTTTTTTTTTCTGTTTTATTTTGTTTTGTTTCCAAGTCACCGCAATCTTTGGGTTTTCCTATCTTTCTGTCCACTTTTTTCCTTAGTGGCTTTGCTTTAACTGTTTATGCTTTAAAAATAAACTATTACTTCACAGCTCTTCCCTAAGTCAATTCATACCATTTTTTGCACATTTCTCTTGTGAGTTCTCATCTAATGCTTTAAGGAAAGTTGTCATCATATGCTACTGATGCAAAAATTGAAATTTCTAGGCCAGATTTTTCTTCCGAACTCCAGGTACATATATTTAATGGGTTCCCAGAGAACTTCATTTAGGTATTACCAACACACTTGAATTTAACATGTTCCAAAGAAAATTCAGCAATCCAAGACCCATCTTATCCGGTTCATACATATGTATCTTCTAACTCAGTGAATCGTACTGTATACCAACCAGTTATTCATGTAAGAAACTAATGAAACATTGTTCATATATCTCTCTAACTTCTGCCAATAAGCATTTTATTTTTGAACACTACTAATTATTTGACTTATTTTTTTTTTAATCTGTCTAGTTCTAACACCTTCTATGTTCTCTTATTTATTCAGGGCTCTATCAAAACTTCCAGGATTGTTGTTCTCTAACATTTGTTTTGTCCACCAGTCCCACACTCTTTCTGTGCATACAGTACTGCCTTGAGTGTGATTTCTGACATGTAATCTCCATGCTGCAGCCATTTTAGCTATTCATTTCTCAGATATGATCATGGATTTTGTACGTTGTTGGCCCAGAACACTCTTTCCTTTATTTTTCCTCCTCTATTTGGCTACTAACTTTCTATTTATCCTTCAGATCTCAGGTAAAATTTTCCTTCTTTCTAGTAGTGTTTCATTACCTCCCAAGTGTCCCATCCAATAATTCACTCACCTGTTAGTTTGTTTGTAACCTACTTTAAATTTCAAATTCCTGGCAAACAAAAGTAGTTTTATATTTTCCTATTTTTTCTCTAATACATCGTAGGACTAAGTAATTAGTAGATTGTCCCAATATAATAGTAGAATGATGGACAAAAATAAATACAAAGTTTGTGTTACTTCAAGCCCATTTTTATTACCTCAATTTTCTTGATTTTTTCCTCCCACTACATTCTGCCTTTGAGTAATTCACAGCATCACCACTAAGAGTCCAACATATCTTGAGTTAAATTTTGGGAATACATAGTATTCTTAAAATATAGGGAGTATATTTTGTATTATTGTTTTTCTCTCTAGAACATTTTATTTGTATTACATCATTTCAAGCAATTTCTGGGAGAAAAAGGTAATTGTTCAAGCATGAACAATTATGTTACAGCTAATCTTTTGGGATCCTATTTGCTTAATAGTCAAGGAACAATCATTTGAAATTTCAGATTACTATGCTGAACCTAAATATAGTAAACAATTATAAACTAACACAAAGATTATTTTAATACATAGGAAAACAACTCACAAAATATTTAACTATATTTTATTTTTTTCCATTAGTATGGATTTTATTAAATTTTGTATTAATAATATACATTGGATCCACGTTAATTAGCTTGGTATAGGACTTTGTAAGTCTACCACATGTTGACTTAGATTGCACCAAAGGTCCAATTCTACATCTGAAAGTCCATTTTCTGTTGACCTATAGGCAAATAATAATTAAACCATGAAATTCTTATTGACCAGGAGTTACATTGAACTTAATCTCGGAAAATTGTTTGAAAGTTCTGGTCAAAGAGGCATATGATTTAAAATAAACTTCATTTTGTCTCCTGACTGACTTCTTTTGGAAAACATTTAAGTCATGGAAACCACAGAGAAATTAACACTTCCTGTCTTCAAACTCTCCAGCATACTATGTTCCTGCCCATTCCACACATACATGTATGTAGAGAGTGAGAAACAGAAAGATAAAAAGATAGAAAAATTGAAGACAATTGCTTTTTTAAAAACACTTTGTTCATTTATTTGTAATTTATTTTCAGATAGAGAGTGTGTGTGAGCACAGAAGAGGGGCATAAGAAGAAAGAGAATCTCAGGACCCAGTATGGGGCCCAATCCCACAACCTTGGGATCCTGAGCTGAGCCGAAATCAAGAGTTGGACACTCAACTTTACTTGGCCACTCAGGCACCTCAATAATTGTTTGCTTTTACAAAAGAATAAAACAAAAAGCAATGGATTTTCACCAAATGTGGATATTTTATCTTAGAAATACTGTTTTTCTGAGTTTTTTTAACAAAAAATCTAAGACATAAATTGTACAGAAGCCACCATATTTTTTTGCACTTTTAATTTTTGCATTTTTTATTTCACCTTGTTTTTGCATTTTAAAAACTAATCTGTAATAATTATATGAGTCTGATTTTCCTCAGAGACTTGAAAGACATCTATCAACACGTATGCAACTATGGGCCTCTGAGAATATGTTCATCAGTTGTTTAGGAAAGATATTTTAAATGTTTTCTTTCTGTCAAAATCATAAAGTCTATTTTTAGGATTTATTCTTAGACCTAATCTAATCTTCAAAAGTTGCAATTCATTTTGTGATTACTATTGTTTCAACTGTCTATTGTAATATAAAGTAGAATACCCCAAACCATACTGGCCTAAAGCAACAATGATTTATTATCCCTCATGATTCTGTGGAATAACTAGACAATCCTTCTCTATGAGGTAGCAGTTGGGCATAAGACAATGTATGACCCAAGATGATCTTGATCACATGACTGACACGTGATGAAGCTGTCAGCTAGAATGCCTTCTTTTTATGCAAGTGATGTTTCCAAGTGTCTAGCTTGGGCTTGCAACAATATGGTAATTGGGTTCTAACATTTAGCATTCTCATGTTGAAAAAAAGTCAAGTCTTAGAAATTACTATGATAATTTCACTTTTGAGCATTTTATTATATGTAATGGAAGTCACAGGGCCAGACTCCATAAGAGAGGTAACTATACAAGTTTGTGAATATAGACAAAGAATTTGTGTGAACTATTTAGTAGTAATCTACCACAATTATGATCTTCCTTGGTTTGTCTCAATTCATTTAAATAATAACAAAAATTATAACACACTGAAACATTTGTCAATGTCTGAAAGTATCAAAAAGTATATAAATTTTGAATATAAAAGCATTTGGCCCCAAATCCTAACTTTTCCACATACAAGCTGTGTATTCTTGAGCAAGTCACTTATTATCTTTAAAATTCAGTTATTTATAAAATGGGGATAATGCATACACACAAGCTTAATATACTTACTTAACTTGAGAATAATACACATAATAATACGGATCAATGAAGAATGTCCTTACCCTTAGTTTATCTGCCAAAAAAGAAAAAAAAAAATTCCTTTAGGGCAGACTTCTTCAAGTATTTGTGAATTCTATACTTTCAAAATTTGTCCATGTACCTGGAGGATGTTATGCTAAGTGAAAGAAGCTAGACACAGAAAAAGAAGTATGTGCAAGCTACAATAGTCAAACTTTTAGCAGCAGTAAGTAGAATGGTTGCCCGAGGCTGAAAGTGGGGAGAAAGAAATGGGGAAAGTGTTGGTCAATGGATACAAAGTTTTAGTTATGCAAGATGAATAAGTTCTGGAGTACAGCAATATGACTATAGTTAACTGTGCTATTACTATGTACTTAGTAATTTGCTGAGAAGATGAATCCTAAGTACTCTTATGATAAGAAAGAAAGCAAGGAAGAAAGGATAAGAAAATGATAACCGTGCAAGGTGATAGATATATTCCTTAGTCTAATTGTGGCGATTCTTTCACAATGTATACATAGACTTTAAAGCATAAAGTCATATATCCTAAATATATATGATTTTTATTTGTTAATTATACCCCAATAAGGATAAAAATAATTGCCTATGGTGGCTTTAATCATCTTGATATTTCACAAAGCATTATGTAAGTTTACCATAGGGATAGAATCTTGCTAATTGTACCTGGTAAACTGTGAGTGGGAAGATTCCTTATGCATTAGTAACATAGAGGAATCAAAAGTTGGGGAGAAAAACCCCACAAAGATTCAGGGTATAGTAGTTTCCTCTGTATGTTTTCTTTACCCTGGACAATAAGTAGTACTCTTTGCATACTCATCCCCTCCAAATTAAAGGACACATTGCAGTGCCACAAATTTATGCTACTCAGAAATGTGTACAGTACCGTCTCTTTGGAGTTACTAGGTGGCATCTACCATGCTTGATGTTATAGCTCTGAGCCATTTATTGGATATTTCAGCAGATTACCTGATTTGTTTCAGTTCCAGAGAAAGAGTAGAATCTGCAAGTAATGCAATGATTCTGGAGATATCGTACTGGAAAAGAATGATGTTTGGGTCTTTGTGAACTCAAATCCAAATCATCGCAGAGACCTTGGAGCAAAGCCAGACTTTCTTTTGAAGAAATAAAATAGTTTTCCATGTCTTACTATACCCTAGGAGAAACTATGTGCTGGAGGAAAAGAGACCAAGTGAAAATTTAGCATCAGCTACCAAATTGTGTGTTATAGGATTCACCAATTCATAATTTGGGGAAGACATAATAGCAATCCAAGTTATATGGAAGTGATGCACTTATAATCTGGTTAAACTTGGTTGAAAGGACATTAACAAATTATACAAACAAGTGGTCTAGATTTTTAGATTACGTTCTGTCTGCTGCATAGGCTCCTGTTAACCTGTGCTGTGGTTTCATAGGTTAGAGGTTCCAACTGAAGAAGATCCAAGTAATATTTGACCCAAAGGCAAAGATAGCTGTCACATTATGTAGAAAATAACCAGAAGTGTACTTGTGCCTCATTACACACTCCTCCCACTTACAAGGTTTTCCTGAAGGGTGGTGGTGAGAGTAAATTGTCCCAGTGGGTAGAGCATTTGACTCTCCACTTAATATGGAGAACATGTGGCCTGAAGGACTGGATACACAGTGATTCATAGACAGTGATAAATGGTATTGGACAGTTGGCTAAGGACTGAAAGTAGCAAGCCTCCAAGAACATGACATTCTGGGGGAAAGTGATGAAAGTGATGAATGTGTAGAAGTGGGCACAAAGCACACTGATGTAATTTTTTAACTACTAAAATGTAACTAAAGAAAGTTTGTAATAATGAGAAGGACTGGAGGACTTATCACATAGATAGTAGCTACCTTCTTTTATGTCTTGTAGTCCAAGGGCTTATGCTATGACACTATGAAACAGTAGCCAGTGTCAGGAATGAAGTCTGTGTGTGTATCTGATAACCTGGGCTGCCTTCTACTACTACCAACACTCGATGTTGAAACTGTTAGAAGCAGACACTTATGCTGAGTCCTAAATATGCCATGATTCTTGGGGCTTCTGGGTGGTTCAGTCGCTTAGTGTCTGACTTGGGCTCAGGTCATGATCTCATGGTTTGGAGGTTTGAGCCCCATGTTGAGCTCTGTGTGGACAGCTCAGAACCTAGAGCCAGCTTCAGGTTCTGTGTGTCCCTCTCTCTCTGCTCCTCCCCCACTTGCGCTCTGTCTCTGTCTCAAAAATAAATATGCCATGATCCTTTTGAGAGACAAGTCAGAAACACTATGATAAGTCCATTATATCAGACTCTTCAGTATTGGAAGGGACAGTAATTTCTTCATACTGAAATCAATAGGTTGAAGGAAGGAATACTACCTTCCCATAGCTGAAAGGATACCTAATTCACTGTAATTGTAAACCACACAATATTGTTTCAGAAGAGGTACATTTTACAGCAATGAAAGTTTGTCATGACCAAGGCCAATGAACCATGTTAACATGTACCTCACCACCAACAATAAGTTGGCTTGATAGAAAATCGGAATGGCATATTGACAGTTCATCTAACTCATCAGCCCGGAAAAAGAACTTGCTGCATCAGAGTACTGTCCTCTATGAGACACTGGAGGTTACAACCAAATGGCAATATAGGTTACAATTTCCTCAATAGTACACAATCATGGGTCTGGAAATGAAGAAGTGGTACTAGGATTGGCCCTTATTACCTCCCATGACCCAATTTCTGAATTTGTGTCTCTTCTTCCCACAATATTAGGCTCTTCTGGGTTATAGGCTTGGGATTCCAGAAGGCAAATATTTCCACTAGGGTCTCAATCAGTGTTTTAACAAACTGAAATCTGTGATGACTTCATGCTAATGGACCAGCAGGCAAGGAATGAAATAGTGTGTTGGCCAAGGTAGTTAATTCTAATTAACATAAGAAATTAAAGGTGTCAATGAACAATTGGGCCAGGAGAAGTATATTTGGAACACAGGAATTCACGAAGCATCCTTAGAACTTCCGTGCCCAGTGATAATGTTATTGAAAATGGGCAACTGTAAAAAAGTATACTTTAACAAGGAGAGGGCAATTAAAGTCTCAGTAACCATGTAGGATAAGGTTTGTGTCACTCTACCTGAGAGTGATCGGTGCAGCTGAAGAGCTGGCTGGATGTGAAGGAAATATAGAAGGAGTAGTGCTTGAATGATCATGATAAAATTTTGAGCCAAGAGTTTGGCAGTTGTTTACAAAACTAAACAGCCTCTTACCATATGACCCAACAATTGTGTTCATTGGTACACAACCAAAGGAGCTGAGAATGTAAATTCACACAAAAACTTGCACACTGTTTTTTAAAGCAGCTTTATTCATTCATAATCACCAAAACTTGGAAGCAGCTAAGTTGTTGCTTGGTATGTGAATGGACAAATAAACTATGGTACATTCAGACAGTATAATGTTATTCTTCACTAAAAAGAAATGAGCTATCAGACCATGAAAAGACAGGGAGGACACTTACATGCATTTTACCAAGTGAAAAAAAAACCCGGTCTGAAAAAGCCACATACTATGTGATTCTAACTCTCTGACATTCTAGAAAAGGCAAAACCAGAGAGACAATAAAAAGATTAGCAGATGCCAGATGTGGAAGTGGTGGAGGACAGTGGTGGAGGCTGAATTAGCAGAGCACAGAGGACTTTTAAGGCAATGAAAATACTCTGGATAATATTACAGTGATGGACATAAGTCCTTGTACATCTGTCCGAACCTATACATGTACAAACCCAAGAGTGAACCCTAAGATAGCCTATGGACTTTGGATGATTATGATGTGTCAATCTAGTTTCATCCGTCATGACAAATGTACCTTTCTGGTGAGGAATGTTGATAGTGGGGAGAGGGGGCTCTGCATGTGTTGTAATAGGGGTCTATGAGAAATTTCTGTATCTTTCTTTTAGTTTTGTAGTAAACCTAAAACTACTCTGAAAAATGAGATCTTTTAAAAAATGTTCAACCATATCAATAGGGACATTTAAAATAAACAGACAGGTCACTTTTCAGGCATTTTCAAACCAAAACCCTTTAACCAAGCACCTTGTTATTTTTTCACTCCAGTTCAACGATGGAAAAAAATCATATCTGGTATTTTCAATATTTGCGAGGCTGATGTCTGTCAAGATAGCCTAAAATTTTCCATATCATAGTGAAATAAGATAAAGTTATGATTTTAAGGTGTTTTGTTCTTCATCTCTGTTGTTGAAGCATCTCATGGGAAAACATAATGGGTGGTGTTTATCTGTTTTTTCAAAATTCAACAGTTAAACAAATAAACATTTATAAAATATCTACTCTGTGTAAGCAAAAACAGGAAAAGGCCTATTTTGAAAGAAACACAGATCAGGGAACTGAGCTTCAGAAGACAAAGATTTCTACACTTACTGGCACAATACCATGTAAAAGCCTTCCTTTAAAAGTTCTTAATTTCTAACATTTCTTTAGAAACAACATAACTGATTATCTATTATCAGAGTATACCTTTTCAAAAAATTTCTTGAAAGCCTTTTTTAATTCCTGATTCCTCAAGCTGTAGATCAATGGGTTTAACATGGGAATCACCACTGCATAGAATACTGAGGCAAATTTGTCTTTATCCAGTGAGTGGCTTGACTTGGGGCGCAGGTACATAAAACTGAGGGTCCCATAATACATAGTAATAGAAAACAGGTGAGAAGCACAGGTAGAAAAGGCTTTATGTCTTCCTGCAGCAGAATGGATCTTTAAGATGGTGAAGACAATGAACACATAGGATATGAGAAGAATAATAAGAGAACAGAACACATTGAACCCAGCAATGACCAACAACATCAACTCTTTGACTTGGGTATCAGAGCAGGCCAGAGCAATCAAGGGGACATCATCACAGTAGAACTGGTTGACCACATTAGAGTCGCAGAAAGACATGTGGAATGTAGCCACTGCTTGTATGAGTCCTACAGTGAATCCATAAATATACGAGCCAGTGACCATTTGGATGCAGAGTTTCCTGGGCATGAGAATGACATAGTAAAGGGTTGCAGATGGCCACATAGCGATCATAGGCCATGACAGACAGCATTAATAATTCCCAAACCGAAAATGTGATAAAGCAACATACTTGAGTGGCACATGCATAATATGAGATACTTTTAACTTCACGTAAAGAGTTTGCAAGGGTGTTTGGAGTGATGGTGGAGGTACCATAAAAATCAACAAAAGCCAGATGACAGAGGAAAAAATACATGGGTGTGTGAAGTTGGGGACTTATTTGGATAAGCACAATCAAGCCAAGATTACCCAAGGCAGTTACTAAGTAAATCAGTAAGAGTACACAAAAGAGAATGGCCTGAAGCTCTGGATTGTCTGTGAGGCCCAAGAGGATAAACTCAGTGACTTCTGACTGATTGCCTTTTGCCATGAAAGAGATGAATAATAAACAGCAAACAATGAATCTACAATAAACTCTTCTCAAGCACAGACTCTGAATAATCTTTACCTTTAAGGTTTAATCAGTTCCATAGTGAGAAGAGTGACCTGGCTCATCAGGGTGTTATGTTAAATTCAGCCAAAGAAGAATACTGATAAGCACTCTGAATTATGTGTGGATTTCACTTATGCTTTCAGTGTGAAAGGATTTGGTCTAGGCAAAAATTCTGTGATACAAAAATCCAAGAGGGAGCTGTATAAGTAGAAAGAGAACATTTCAATTAAAATGTTATAATCAATATAATGGCAAAATCTGTGTGGTGCTTTTCTTTATATATAAAGAATACAAAGGAACATTAAGAATGTAAGTGGCTTAGGGCACCTGGGTGACTCAGTCGATTAAGTGTCTGACTTCAGCTCAGGTCATGGTCTCTCAGTTCATGAGTTCAAACCCTGCGTCACCTGGAGCCTGCTTCAGATTCTGTGTCTCCCTCTCTCTCTACCCATCTCCCACTCACGTCCTGTCTCTCACAAAAATAAACATTAAAAAAAAGAATGTAAGTCGCTTTGGCAGCATTTATCAAAATGATTTCTTAAGTTGTAAGTTCATCTCATAAAATTATTATAATTTCATCGTTTCATAATAATATTAAAGATTACCAAAGTCAAATGCAGAAAATATAAAAGTCAGAAACAAAATATTAATACTATTTATTTATATGTATCCTGTTTGGTATAATTTAAAATTTTTCTTCTCTTTACTTATCTCCATTTTCTTTCTTTCTTTCTTTCTTTCTTTCTTTCTTTCTTTCTTTCTTTCTTTCTTTCTTTCTTTCTTTCTCTCTCTCTCTCTCTCTCTCTCTCTCTCCCTCCCTCCCTCCCTCCCTCCCTTCCTTCCTTCCTTCCTTCCTTCCTCCCTTCCTTCCTTCCTTCCTTCCTTCCTTCCTTCCTTCCAATGTACACATAATATTGATATTAAGGAAAAACAAGACTGTGATTTTTCTGGCTTTGTCTTTTTGCAAAATGCACCCCAGAGAATAATTTTCCAAATTGCAAAATAGTTTTCAATGATTAGAAGACATTATCTTACCTTTCCTTCAAGTATCCAAAGTGACTAGAACTGAAACAGCTTTTAAAACAGCTAAATGTTACAGAACACTTCCATAAACCCAGACCGGACTCTGAATGCATGAAAGCTAGCAGAATCGGAATCATCCCCTTACCTTTCTCAAGCATAGCATGGGGTAAGTTAACTTGATTTTCCTTTATCACCACACTGTCTCTGGTTACTTCACATGCACATGATGGTCCAGACAGGCAAAATATAGTAACATATAAAAAGCACTTCCTCCCCTTAAATTCTGATTAACAATTCTTTTGAAACTTTATCTTGGTTACTATTTTATTTTTTTCTCTCCTCTATCGCACTTTTCAACCAAATACCTTAGAACAAAAGCATGTACCCTAATTTCTCAATCATATTTATGACTTAACCAAATATAACCTACCCTCCTTTTCCATTAAACCAAGAAATCTCCTCACCGAGTTTACTATCAACCTCCCTATTCCAAAATCTAATAAAGCTCGTTTTTCCTTGGGAACTTTGTAACATTGACCCCTATTAAATACACCTTTGGTTTCTTGAACAAAACAGACTCTGTGTTTATTATTCGTCCATTCTGATTTTCTACCTTGGAGGCTTTGCTTCTATTTAGACAACATGGTCTTCATGCTCTCACCAAAGCCTCCACTCTTTCCCCTTTACACTTCTTGTTTAGTGATTTTATCCAATCCTATATCCTCAATAGACACCTATACATTGTGTAAGCACAAATATGTATTTCTATCCGTCATTTATTTTCTATGTTCTGTATACATCTAAATGCCACCCAGAAATTCCCACTTATATATTCTAGATGATCATCAAGAGTATCACGTACAGAAAATAACGTGGCATCTCTGCAAATCAGTCCTAATGCTCAGACCTGAAGTATATATTTTACATCTTTAACTAAAGTGCCATTATTCACTAAAATCAGACCAATTACCTTTTATTTTGCTTTCCTATTCCCCATGCCAACATTCAATTTGTCCCTGATAACTATTTCATACTTTACACACGTTTCATATATTTTCACTTATATTGTTTCCTTGATCCAACCACGATGACTTCTTACTTTATTTTGTTTTGTTGCAACTGACCCTTAATTTTTATTTTGCCTCCAATATTTCCTGCGTCTCTCTGTTCCTCACATTTTAGCTTATGTAAACTTTTATAGACATGAAATTCATTTTTATGTTCTCCTGGTGTAATTCTTCGATGTCTTCCTATTCTTCTCAAGACAAAATCCTAACTTCTTCAACATGGCTGACATAACTCTTGAACATCTAGTTTCTGCATCTCAGATCAGACTGATCTCTTGTGGTTCTCTTTGTACCATGTTTATGTTACAGGTATTCCAAACCACCATTGCTATTTGAATGTAAGCCATAATTTTATATACTTAAAAAAAATCTATTTATTTTTGAGAGTGAGAGAGAGGCAGAGAGACACACACAGAATCTAAAGCAGGCTCCAGGTTCTGAGCTGTCAACACAAAATCCAACATGGGGCTAGAACCCACAAGCCAGCATGAGATCATGACCTGAGCTGAAGTCAGACGCTTACTCAACTGAGCCAACCAGGCGCCCCAATTTTATATACGTTTATAATCTCTTCCCAGAACACTCCCCTTTTGCCATCATTCCCTTTGCCTGACTTTCCTCCCACTAAACTTCCAGTATCTTGTTGTGCTGCTTTTTCTTGGAGGCTTTCCTGACTTTTCAGGGCAGATTAAGTGTCCCCCATATATACATTTTTCATCCATTGATTTGTTCTTTGTAGCACTTGCCATACTATATGGTAACCAACTATTAACATGTCTATAACACATTCTAAACTTAAAACTGTTATGTTTAAGCACTAATATTTTTATTCTGCACCCAACTGAATCACCTACCTTTTATAGAATCTAATACAAAGAAGATGGTCAATAACTCTCTATTCAATGATTAAGTGAATAAAAGTTATGGATATATAAGTCCAAAGGCTTTCTCACTAAGGTATAACATATTTTTCTTATGATCTGACATTTTTCAATATTCAGTACACTGTCATTCAGTTCAACCACAAACCCTTAAGTGGTCCAGTCTGGTGCACCTTAAAGAAATCTTTGTGAAGCCAGTAAAATTTAAAATTACCTGGGTATTATGAGACAACGTTGTATTGTCTATGCATGGTCCCCCAGGAAACTTCTTTTGGGTCTCAAATTTATTTTTAACAAACACTGAAAAACAATATAATTATATATATGAAGAGCATGCAATTATTTTATAATTTAGGTTTTAGGGACAAGGTTATTTCCCTTGACATGGTCGATCACCTTCTAGGCTATTAGTTAATGAAAGAATCTAGGGTAGAAGAATATTTTAATTATCTCTTTTGGGAAAACAGTTTGATTAATTGCTATCTCTGCTTTAATTTTTGTCACATTGGTTTCATATTAAAGTTGTAGTTTCTTAAAAATAAACATTCAATTCATGGTCTTTGTCTTTAGTATCAGCCTTTGAAAACCATTAGACAAAAATGAATTTCCCAGTTAGTAACATGGAAACCTTTCTTCTGAGATGAATGTCTCAAATTGTTGTTATGACATTTCGGTACAACTGCAAAGATTAATTTAAAAGAATGTTCACTTTCCTCTTTAGTCTCTAGGAGACCAAATGCATCCAAATCATAGGTCAGTTGATACTTTGTTGTAGTCACTCCACAGAAATGGATGAGCCTCTCCAACTAAATTTGCCTTAGTTGAAAACCAGTTGTGTCCACAGGGCCGCCATGTCTGTTCAGAAAACATGAACAGAAAACAGATGAGAGTACTGTATTCAGTAAGTAGAGCTCAAGATAATAGTTCTGGATAATGCTCTTGATGAACCTTGGTGTACATATTACATATTTGATTCTTGGACTATTGGCAAGTGGCCTAACTGGTCTGCTACTTAGAAAACTGCCTGCCGGCAAATTAAAGACATCTTATTTTGTGGCCATAAATAGTGGAAACAAATAGTGATTGCTGATAAATTTGCCTTAGACTTTATCCAAGGGATTAAGATGGAGTCCAAGCAATTAGTAATATATCCTGCTGTACATGAATTAATACTGTGGGACAAGGGGACACATCATTGCAGAATCATCAGGAAAAAGGTACCTGCTTCTCTCAAAATACCACTATTTGCCGGAGAATGAAACTGCACGAGTTATCCCTGACGGCAAGGCCTAGGGAAAGACCTGTGGGAAAGGACTGCAAGGCAGTAAGAACCCCCTGAAGAATTCCTTCTCTCTGTTTAGTCTGTGTTTTTACTATCATTTCTGCTGTTAGTCTATTTTGGCATTAATATGAAACCAGAATTGCCCAAAGTTCCCCTCTTCCTCCAAAATGGAATGTACCTAAATATCATGCCCATCCTCTCAATAGGATGTCGTCTTATGCTTATTGTAGTAACTGGCAAAATTGGGGACAGTCTGATATGCATGTGGTCTATAAGAGACATGGAACTCATTTTCCTTGTATGGGTCTAATTGCCAATAGAATACATATTATGCCCTAAGCAGAGACAAAATAAGACTTATTAGTTTTGAAGGACTTTCCTGAAAAAGTGTTAGAGAAATATTTGCCTGCTGCCCCTGGCCTCAAGCCTGTGAGGCAATTTGTGGATTGTTCTGGTCAAAGAATGAGACCTGTAAATGTAGAGACCAAATTCTAGTTGATCCATGTAAAACATTTCCACACGTCCTCTATGATAAATGTTGACGTTGTTTTTTCTTAGTAAGGGGTTGTGAAAGTTTATCACCTATAACTGCAGGTGCAAGTATATCTTGTTCTTGCATGCCCGCTGAACTTAAACAATTAAAGGGCACTTTGATCTCATGTATTCTGGCTATATGCTCCACTTATTTTTAAATATCCTGCCATACATAATAAAGAATATGTAGAACTTTGTTATGACTATCTAGTTAAATATTATTAGTTTAAGTAGAATTCTTGTACCGTAAAATCACTGTTGCCAAAAACATTTAGAAATGTTAAATCCCATAACTGCTTTCTAAAAATGTAAATTGTTTACACATGATTGTTTAGATTTGCTACAAAAACGCTAAACTGAAAAATAAATTTAAGCAGTCCACCTGAAGAGGCTGGCTCCATGCCTTCTTCGCCGACTCCAACCCTCACCCTACGGGTCAACCCTGGCTTGCAAAGGCTGGACCCCTGCAACTATTTATGGGAGTTGAACTGTTTAGCTGCCTGGGCCTGGGGTTCTGATAAGTATGGTTGCGACTAGTACCACAGGTTGACCTTATCCTGTTTCTTGGAGTCCTGTTGATCATTATCCTAATTAAACTGTATTGGAAAACTTGAACATTTTTGGTTTCAACCTCTGTCTGATTGTCTACAAAATGGCATATTCTTGGGTAAATTCTCCAGAAGCCAAGCCCATGTAGAAATGAGGGGTAGATGTAGACAGACAAGTCTTAATGTGTTCCTTATGTTTCTATCTTGTACTTATTTTTATTTTTTTAATGTTTATTTATTTTTGAGAGAGAGAGAGATAAAGACAGAGTGCAAGTAGGGAGGGCAGAGAGAGAGGGAGACAGAATCCAAAGCATGTCCAGGCCCTAAGCTGTCAGCACAGAGCCTGATACAGGACTCGAACTCACAAACAATGAGTCTCCCCTTTCTCTGCCCTTCTCTTACTCATGCTCTTTCTCTCTCTCTCAAAAATAAAACAAACATTAAAATAGTATTCTCAGGGCGCCTGGGTGGCTCAGTCAGTTAAGTGTCCGACTTCAGCTCAGGTCATGATCTCACAGTTTGTGGGTTCGAGCCCCATGTCAGGCTCTGTGCTGACAGCTAGCTCAGAGCCTGGAGCCTGTTGCAGATTCTGCGTCTCACTCTCTCTCTGACCTTCCCCTACTCATACTGTCTCTCTCCCTCTTAGAAATAAGTAAAACATTTAAAAAATTAAAATAAAAAAGAATATTCTGAGCAACATTACTTCTGAAGTTTATTTCATGAAAAAGGAAGTATGAAATAAATTCACAAACATGAAATTTGCTTGTCTTCCTCAAAGTACTGTACATGACAAAATTTTGCAATGGCTTGTTGCAGACTGATTAAAAGTGACAGCTGTGTATAACTTTAATGTGTAATTTTTCTCTTGGCCAGAATAAAGTCTACAAATCTATGTAACAAAGTTTTCTCTTCACACTATTAAAATTAATGAACTTTCATCAAAATGTTTGTATTATTTATACAAAGTTAGAATTTTATAAGATTTACAAAGAATTTGAAACTGAAACGTCACAATGAAAAATGTGCCAAAAGATATCAATCAACTAAAAGACTAAAATAAAATAATAAATACTGAAGGTCTTATTTTTATTTTCGATTTTTATTTTGGCATAATTTCAGAGTTACAGAAAAGATGCTTATGTTTTACAAAAATTTCCTGTACACCCTTCACCCAGATTTCCCCAAACATTAACATTTTGCCACATTTTTTAATCCTGAGCTGTTTAATAATCAGTTGAAGACATAATGTCTCCTTATTCTTGTATACTTATCTGTGTATATTTACTAAAAGCAGGGGTATTCTTAAATGACCACAGCCCTATTATAAAAATTAGCAAATTAACATTGACACAGAATTACTATTTAATCCACAGACCCTATTCTGCTCTGAAGGACTTGTGTCATTTGGAAAAATTCAAGTTTGCTCTTTTAGTCTTTTTGTTAGATGTTCTACCAGCATTGACACCATTGTCCCTGTGAGGTCATCAGAAGCAACAGTTTTTTCAGATGCATCTTACTGGGAATGTGTGTGTGTGTGTGTTTCATAGACAATGTTAGTAACTTTAATTGTTTTAGTGATCTGAACTAGATGTGGTTTTTACCAATGCCATGAGTTGGAGTGTTCAAGTTAAAACTTTTCTATGGAAAATAAAATTATTTTAAATAATCTATGGAACAAAATTTAACTTACTATTTGCAATTGAATTTATTTTATTTTCATATACTTCAATAATTTCAGCAGTCATAATTTTCATAATAATAAAAAATAAAATCAGAAAATTACTGTTCACTGTATATTTATACAAAATCATGTTACTAATAGTATGCTAATGTAGAAAACTTAATAACTGTTTTTTTAACGTTGTTTCTTTTGTTTTTGTTTTTATTTTGCATCTCAATTCTGAGGCCTTTCAGTTAGACTACCAGTCTTTTATTTTATAGTAGAAAACACCTTTTCTATAATTCTCTTCAAAGCATTTTTGACTTCCGGGTTTCTCATGCTGTATATTAAAGGATTTAGCCTGGGGGGGTACCACAATATAGAAAACAGAAGCTATTTTGTCAGTATTCAGAGAATGCCTTGTTTTTGGCTGCATATACATGAAGATGATGATACCATAAAATACGGTGATGGAAGTCAGGTGGGAGGCACAAGTAGAAAATGCCTTTTGTCTGCCTTCAGCCGAATTAATCCTCAGAATGGCAAATACAATGAATATGTAGGAGATGAGGATGATAAAAAGAGAGAAAAGGGTTTTGAAACAAGCTAGTGTGAACAATATCAGTTCTTTGATATCTTTATAATGGGTTTTATGGCAGGCCAGACCAACCAGGGGAATATCATCACAGAAGTGATTTATTATATTGGAATTACAGAAAGATAAGTGGAATGTAAGCATTGTCTGTAGGAGTCCCACAGAAAAGCCATACAAATATGTACTAACCACCATTTAAATACAGACCCTTCTGTTCATGAATAATGGTATAGAGTAAAGGGTTGGAAATGGCTGCATACCTATCATTAGTCATGACTGAGAGCATATACACTTCGCAAACCACAAATATGATAAAGCAACACAACTGAGTAGCACAAGCAGGTAAGGCTATTCTCTTAACTTCTTGGAGAAAGTTCACCAGGGTGTTAGGGGTGACAGAGGAGGTGTAGCACAAATCACCAAGAGCTGGGTTGCTGAGGAAAAAATACATGGACGTGTGAAGAGAAATGATATAAATGATATCATTTATGATATATATAAATTGATATAATTATGATAAATGATATAAATTAGTATAATTAACCCAAGATTACCTATGACGTTAATTAAGTAGATCACTAGAAAGATCCCTAAAAGAAGGGCTTGAAGCTCTGGACTTTGTATGAGTCCCAAGAGGATGAATTGAGTTGCTTCCGAATTATTCCCTTCCACCATGGAATACGTGTAGAAGCATTTCATATTCTAATCTCTGCAACGTTCATGCTGGATAATCATCCACTTCTTGCATTAAGAACTTAACTCATACTTATTTTACGGTGACCGTATTGGAAAGATAATCCTCACTGGTCCTATGGGTCATTCTCAGGTTTCAATACTGCCTGGTTGTGACTTGAACAGATTTGCTCCAGGCAGAAACTCCAACATGCTCAGTGACCTAGGGAATTGTTGAAGAAGAATGTCTTGAAGTAAAATGTGGAATCGCTTATACAATGAAAACCCAGGATTATAGGTATAACAAAAAAATATTTCAATGATAAAAGAGATGGGGGCACATTTCAGAGTAATATATTAAGATTAAATACTAAACATTTCAACTCAACTGAGAATTAAAACAATCATAATTCTGACTAAACATTATTCTTAGTGTGCTAGCCAATGCAATAAAGGAAGGGGTAAAACTATTACTTATAATATATATAATGTTGTATCTGTGGAAAGATATATTTGTTACAATTGTGGAAAAGTCTTCTGTTATAAATATAGTGAAAATGATGCTATAATAAAAATGTAACTTCAAATAAATGTGAAAATATAGTTTTTAAGGTTCCATTTTAAATAATAAACAAATTTAAAGCCTAGGGTTTAATATTTAACTTAGCACAAAGCTGGCCTTATATGTTCCTGTTTATCTTTGAGCTCAATAAATTCATAGTTCCACATTATTTCTTAGTTGAATAAAATTTAGGAAAGAAGAAAATTCTTACAAGTTAATTCAGATATGTCATGCATAGTGGGTAACCCATAAACCTACTAAATAAACCTGTGAGAACAGTCTGGACATTTCTTATGTATTACTTGTTTGTTTACTTGTTTGTTTGTTTTTAGATGGAGTGTGAGCAGGGGAGGGACAGAGAGAGAGAGAATCCCAAGCAGGCTCTGTACCACCAGTGTAGAGCCCAATTGTGGGGCTGAAACTCACTAACCATGAGACCATGACCTGAGCCAAAATCAAGAGTCAGATGCTTATTTGTATTTTTCCCTAAGAAATTAGCAACTAAGGAGAAAATATTTATACTATGCATCTTTGCTTTTCATGTGGGATTTTGTTAATATAGCCAGAGAATTCTGAACTGGGAATTTCAGAGAGGTGAAGAGTCTGAACTTTCATCCATATTCTGCCCATAACTAGTTATGTAGCAAATTAGTGGCTTTTTCTTTTATTTGAGAATTGGCAAAATCAGTAATTCCCTGTGGACCAAAACTTAATTATTCTGAATACATTTTCCATTAAAAAATGAGAGAATGGATATAAATTCTTATAGTTATTTTTACATCTGAAAACTCATTTTAAGTGACAATATTTTGAAAATTTCATTATACAGTTAACACATATACAGAAGTTACATATTAAAAATAGGTATTCTGATAGTTTTTTAAGTGGAAAAACCAGACCATGAAGATAAGCCTGTTTATATTTATTCAAGTTACTTCCTTAATTTAATGAACACAAAAGCCTGGTTTCTATTGACAATGACTTTCTTCAGAGCATCTTTCACCTCCTTGTTCCTAAGGCTGTAGATTAAGGGGTTCAACATGGGAATGATCACTGTATAGAAGACTGAGGCCATCTTATCTGTGTCCAGGGAATGGTTTGAGCTTGGCTGTAAGTACATAAAGATAAGTGTTCCATAGAATATGGTGACTGCCAGCATGTGAGAGCCACATGTGGAGAAAGCCTTGCGCCTGCCCTCAGCTGAGTTCATCCTCAAGATGGCAGAAATAATGTACGTGTAGGAGACAAAAACAACCAGAAGGGAAGAAATAAACATGATTCCAGCACAGGCAAAGATCCATAGCTGTTTGGAGTGAGTGTCTGAGCAGGTTAGCCTGAGGAGAGGCATATCATCACAATAGAAATGATTGATGATATTAGAATGGCAGTAGGAGAGGTGAAAGGTGAGGATGGTATGAAATAGTGCAACCAGGAAGCTATAGCTGTAGGGGACAACCACAAGCTGAATGCAGATTCCTGGGGACATTACAACCATGTAGAGGAGAGGGTTACAAATGGCCACGTATCGATCATAGGCCATGGAAGCCAGTAGCAAGCACTCAGTTTTCATGAATGTTAGTAAACAGCCTAACTGAGCAGCACATGCATTGAAAGAGATAACATTTTGTTTGTACAAGAAATTCCCAAGCATTTTGGGTGTAATGACAGAAGAGTAACAAAAGTCAACAAAAGCCAGGTTGCTAAGAAAGAAGTACATCGGTGTGTTGAGTCTTAAGTCTGTTCGAATGACTAGGATCAAACCCAGATTACCTATTACTGTGAAAAGGTAGATAAATAAGAAAACCACAAAAAGGGGCATCTTCAACTCTTGACGATCTGTGAGGCCCATGAGAATAAACTCCGTTACTTGGGTGCAGTTTATCTGGGCCATATACCTTTGGTGACTCTGAATGAAGAGAAGAGAATTAGATCCAGTTTAATAAAATTAATTGTAATGTTTAGCTCCCTCCTGCCTCCAGCCCCCTAAGCTGTCAGAACTCAGTTCTCTTAGGTTTTTGGGGTTTTTTATTCTCTTAGGTTTTTATGAAGACTTCATTACATGATGATGACTGACTTAGTCATTGGCCATTGGCTGATTCAAACTCCAGTCCCTCTCCCCAAGTCCCAAGAGGTCAGAGAAGAGAATAAAAGCTCCAATCCTTTAATCACAGCTTAGTCCACCCTGTGACTAGCCCCCACTCTAGGGTGGGGTCCATAAATTACATTACATCATTAACATAACAAGACACCCATTTCACCTTGATGGCTTTGAAGTATTTTCAGGAACTGTGAATGAAGACCAAATATATCTGAGAAATAAATATTTCTTATAAGTCATTATATCACAGTGTTAACAAAAATATGAAGCTAGAATTTCAATCATGGCAATACAATGTACTAGTAATGGTGTCCCTTTTCAAAGCACTCAAACTTTCTTGGCATGTTCACTGAAATTTAAAGCACATGTAATCTTCTTAAGGGATAAATGCAAAATTACCATTGGAACTCATTCAACTTGTTATATCTCATCATTAAAAAAAGAAAATGCACTCAAGTTTTCAGCCCACTTCACATTTTTATAATGAACAATTGCTCTTTGAATGAGAGGTGACTATTGAAAGATAGCATTTTATTGAGATTGAAGCCAAGAAGGATAGTAGAAAGAAGCCTGATAAAACTGGGGGATCTGTATTTGAATTTGGCTTTGTTAATCTCTAGTCACATAAGCTTTAGGATGGCAAAAATTCAGTTTGTTCCTCAGTTTACTAATGTATAAATGATACTGTTTTATATCTAAAAGGATTGTTAATATTAAAAGAAATTATTTACCCCCAGCCCAGGGGAGATGCAAATGCATTTTAAAATAGAAAATATTATGTTAAAAATTGTTCCCCTGATACATTAAAAGGTAGATGTACCGAGGAGGCAGTGTAATCACTTTGAAAATTCACTGTTACCAGGGTTAACGGTGCTTAAGGGTCAGCCTAAGATACCTCCAGGTCCTGAAACCCAGAGGTTACTTAACAAGAAAAACAGAAAATCCCTAACTATTGAATGCAGATAGCCATAAAATTTTATGTATATGTGTCTTTTAAATTAAAGACAGAGAAGAGTGTCCTAAAATTTTAGATCTTCAAATACAGTCTCAGCAAAGAATAATTAACAAAAGAGAAATACATAGCCTAGTTATATTTTGTTATGTCAGGAAACAGATGACAGAATACATCAGGAGAAGGTAGATGCTCTTCATAAAGCATAAATACAGAAATCAGAAATACATTTTTTAAGTGTGTGTGTGTGTGTGTGTTTCTACTGCTTTCTATGGGACAAAGACAATCTCTTTGACAATATTAGATCATAGCTGCCAATTACCATGATTGCATGAGTAGGTCATTAAGCTTTTAAAAGCCTAACTAGTGATCCCACAAATATATAAATTCCATTCTGAAGTAATTGAGCAACTATGTGATTGGAAATGTTTTCACATCCCAAGATGCTGAGTAAGGCTTCACTGTTTGACAGCTGTGAGAAATTCAGTGCACCAATTCATCTTATCTTGAAGGGAGCATATGTTTATCTATGCAAGTATCTTTGAAGGGATATTATATATGGTCTTTTACTGTCTAACCCATGTTTTTTGTTTTTGTTTTTGAGAGAGAGAAAGGAAGAGAGAGATTGAGTGAGCGAGGTGAGGAGAGAGGCAGAGGAAGAGAGAGAGAAAATCCCAAGCTAAGAGTGGAGCCTGACTTTGGGCTCCATTTCATGATATTGAGATCACGACAGAAGCTGAAATCGAGTCAGACCCTCAACGGACTGAGGCATCCAGGTGCCCCTCACCTATGATATTTTATATTCAAATTCCACTCACATCTCTTCCCTCTGTCCCAGCAAACACACATAGTCCAATTTGAATGCTTTGCGGCTCTCAGTTACAACATGCCTTACGGGCTTCCGTAGTTCCATATGTGCTTTTTTATATGTGCTCCTCTCCACCTGGTGATGGAGAGCTGGAGGGGAAACTCCTATTTATCCTTCAAACTCTTATCAAAATCCCACCTCTCCTGTAAAGACTTCCTTGATTCCTAATTTCCATGCTGCATTACCCACCAGTTTTCTTTTTTGTGCTCCAGAAACATTTTAAACATAACTCATTTACATATTATCTCACATTTGTGGTAGTCATCTGTTTCTATATTTCTTTTCTTAATAGATTGAGATTCCCTTCACTTTCTAATGTAGTCCCTTCTATATGCTTGGTAGTGGGGTATGAAATACGACTTTATCTAATAATATTTTAATATATATTTCCTTTGCTTATAATTTGTGTTATTTTGTTGTATCAGATATATTAAAGAAATATTGATGACTTGATTTTAACGTGCTCATCTCTCATTATGGGTAAATGACTAGCTTTCACAAAAAAGGGAAGGATGGTTTCAATAGATTATAACCTAGTCAATTAAGAGCCTGACTTTTCCAAATGGTTGAATAGACATTATTTTGGAGATCTCATTTTTAAATTTCAAATTAATATGAAATATGTTTTATATAATGGCACATATATATAACTGAAATAAAATTAGAGGAAGCACTCTTTACCTTTATTTCAAAACATGCCACCTGAAGTCTTTTTATTCTAAAATCAATGCCAGTCTAGTCTACTTCATTTTAAAAATACTCATTTTGATCTTAATTTTAAAGACAGTCTTCAAAACTACCTGGTGAGAGAATATTCCTATTTCTTCTCCAGGTGAGTTTGGATGGCAACAAACAGCAGGGTTTTGTCAGTGACTCTATCCCAAGGGATCTTACATAGACATGTGATGCAAGTATATCATCAGAAGAATTACAGTCCATACCCCATAGGGATCCCAAGGATCAGGTCAATTAACAAGATTCTCTAGTTTAATGGTATTATGGATCTAGAGCTTTTTTTTTAAATTTTAAATGTTTATTTCTTTTTGATACAGAGAGAGAGACAGAGCATGAGTTGGGGAGGAGCAGAGAGAGAGGGAGACACCGAATCTGAACCAGGCTCCAGGCTCTGAGAGGTAACACAGAGCCCCTTGCTGGGGTTCGAACTAATGCATCATGAGATCATGACCTGAGCTGATGCTTAATCAACTGAGCCACCCAAGTGCCCCAATAGCTCTTTCTTTAGTATGACATTATTTCCCTAATATTCCCTAATTTTTGAAATACTATTATTTCCTTATTACTGTATTGTGTTCATGTTGTTGTTGCCCAGTAATAAGATTTGAATTTACCTTTGAAAGGAAAATAAGAATTATTTTGTGACCCTTCTTACAACATATCTTTCAAAGAACTAATTAGGCAACTCTCTCAAGAACCTATTCCTGAACATTTTAACACATAATAGTTTTTCTTTGGGTTACTGTTTGTAATGTTCATGAAGCATATTGTCTTCTTTTTCAGGCTGCCTTTATGAACTATTACTTCATTTCCTTGATGACTTGGTCTAAGGATCACTCACATTCTTTAGTTAGTCCATGTAAGGCCATGTGAGAGTGTGCAGGAAGAACAAATTTTCATTCATTAGGGGAAAACACATCTGCTATGGACTGAATTGTATCCCTCCTTTCCATTCCTACTTTGAAGATCTAACAAAAAATCTTTGGTACTTGGAGATGGGGCCTTTGAAAGGTAATTAGTGTTAGATAAGATCATGAAGGTGGGGCTTTCATGATGGAATTCATGCCCTTGTAAGAAGCTTTACCAGAGTACTTCCTCCTCCCCACTCCCACATGCTATAAAAGAAGAGATTATGCAAACAAGCACTGACATAGTGGCCCCCTACAAGCCAAAAGGAGAGCTTCCACCAGGAATCAAATTGCCCAGAAGATTGATCTTAGACTTTCCAGCCTCTAGAACTATGAAAAATAAATTTCTGATGGGTAAGCCACCCAGTTTATGAATTTTGTTATGGGAGCTTGAGATTGCAAAAGCAATGTCTTTGTGGTGGAAACAAAATAATCCTCTACATTGCAAAAGGTTTCTTTGGCAGGGGGTAGGGGAATTATGAAATTATTTCTTTCTTACCAATATGGCGAACTTTCTGTTGTCTTCTTAGTAATTTAGGGAGACCAGTATTTAATTGAGGATGTGCCAGAAAACCCAGATGTATCTTTTAGAAAGATTGAATAGATAGGAGGTGAAACATACAACTGAAACTATACATGATAACCTTAAAAGATGTAAGTGAGAAGGTAGTAAGGCATTTGGTACAAATGTCTAGGGTCCAAAGCAAGGAGTTTATATCACTAGCAACTATAACTTTGGGCTTCAATATAATAATGATGGTGTTGGAAGGATATCTAACATTGGTTGTGAATGATGCATTAATACATCTGGTTCACTGAAGACAAAAAAGAAGCATTTTCATACAAATACAGCCTGGCATTATCACATTGTGTTAGTGTTAATTAGAACATATGTATAGATATGAATGATGTATGAAATATTAAATAATTATTCTATGAATATATAGTACTTAATTTTGTTTTAAGATGGCAAACATACTTAATACAAATGACAAAATGCACTATTCTTGTTTATGTCTCTTTATAAATTTCATGACTTGGTCTAGGATATTAGAGCAAAACCTAAGACATCTTCTATTTAAATTCATACATATAATTAAATTAGATTGAATTCAAATTAATGAAGTGTAGTTATTTACCATAATTTGTTAAAACTGTGTTTTTATGTTGCTATTTCGATACTAGTTTTATATGTGTTATCAAAGGCTCTTCCCAGTGAATGTTTCATCTTCCTTTTTTTTGTTTTCTGTAGTTTTTTTTTGCATTTTTTCTTATATATTCAAATTCATTGTGGATAGTAAACACTAAGTGATAAACAGAACAAAACAAAAACATTCTTTCCATTTTTAAATCTTTAAGTAGAAGAGTTCAGCTTAGTTGACCAAATTTGGGGGGAGGAAATACTGAGTAGGGGACACATCGGGAAACTTCCAGAGTGAAGACTGTGTTCTGCATGTTACTGAGGGTTGGTTACTTGACTCTATGCATTTGCATTATTTGTCACAGATACATAAAACCATGCACCCCAAAGTAAATTTTATATCTAAACAAATAAAAAATTAATGAGGTTTTTGGCAAATACCTGGAAGAAATGCGTACTCTGACAAATGTATCCAGCTCTGTTGTAAATTTATGATATAACCACACTGAAATGTGGGATGAACTGACCAAGGCAACTTTGGACACCAGTGTTTTGATTAGGAACTATGAAGTCATAGACAAAAGGGACTACATATAAACTCTGTATTCGAGTTTACAAATTTGTTTCTTATGGGTGTTCTAGTTAACAATTCTGAAATCAGCCTACAGGGATATTGGAGCTGAACAAACAACTAACTGGTTTTTAAGTGGAAGGATCTAGGTTTCTCACTGTTGAAGTGGACTTTACAGTGAAACATGAACTTAAGTCTGGAATGAATCTTGGAGTACCGGATTAGAGTAGAAGATGTCAGAATGAACTCATGTTTAGCTTCATATATATGCACACAGAGCTCTCTCCAGTCCTCCATTGGCAAATTTTCTTCAACATTGTGTAGAGTGTTAGGGAGTTTCCTTTTTCTTTTTCTCTCTCCATCCTCATGTGAAAGCTCAGGAGAACTTGAAAGGTTTCATGGCATCTCTCATGAGAAAGTACCATTGGGACTCATTTATCCCATCTTCTTTTTCAATTTGTAATAAGAGTGTTCTGAGACAACTTGGGTTGAGCCCTTTAAAAATAAATATGTTAAGGGGAGCCTGGGTGGCTCAGTCGGTTCAGTGTCCAACTTTGGCTCAGGTCATGATCTCACTGTTCATGAGTTCAAGCCCCGCGTTGGGCTCTGTGCTAAAGGCTCAGAGCCTGGAGCCTGCTTCAGTTTCTGTCTCTCTCTCTCTGTCCCTCCCCTGCTTGCACTTTCTCTCTCTCAAAAATAAATAAACATTAAAATTTTTTAAAAATAAATGTTAATATAATTATTATGAAACTTCCTCTTGTGGAACAAATCATAACAAATTATGATAATGATGACAATGGGAACCTTGGATCTCCAAATATGTTATTAAAATTAAATTCATTTCAATAGCACGTAGGATCAAATTTTAAATCAGACCCACATAGCATGTTCCCAATTTCATATTTCCCCTAGCAGTATTATTGAAAAAAATTATACTTGTGAACATTTGAAAAGGACAACGATTTTCCAAATCATGTTAGTCATTCAGATCTCAAAATTTCCTTTTCAATCTTTGATTCTACAGTTACAATGCAATAGAAGCCTTAGTGAACTGCAGGTTCGCACAAGTGCAACTATAGTTAATTACCCTGTTTACGTTGGAGGTACAAGTGGACACGTTTGTTATAAGGAATGTGGGAGCTACAGGCAAGGGTCTGGTGCACTATTGGTGAAGAGACTTTCATCAGCAAAGTCAAAGTCCTACGAAGCCTGTGAGAAAGTGAAAAATCAGAGAATTATAGGCTGCAAGGGACGATAGACTAATGTGACAGTCAAGGGGCCCCTGGGTGGCTCAGATCAGTTGAGCATCCAACTTTGGCTCAGGTCATGATCTCATGCCTTGTGGGTTCGAGCCCTGCATCGGGCTCTGTGCTGACACCTAGCTCAGAGCCTGGAGCCTGTTTCGGATTCTGTGTCTCCTTCTCTCTCTGATCCTCCCCTGCTCATGCTGTCTCTCTCTCTCAGAAATAAATAAAACATTAAAAGAAATAAAAAATAAATAAATGAGACAGTCAAATGTTGCTGAGTGACCGAAAGGAAGATATCTACAAAATGTGTTAAGAACAACAGGGCCAATCTTAGTGCCTGCTGTCTCATTCAACCACAGTTGCTGGAATTATTATTATTAAGAATTCATTTGTGATAAGAGGTACTGGGCATACTCAAGTAAAACTCAGCATGCTGAGAAAAGTTAATGAATGCCATACAATTTTAATGTTTCAAGATATATTTATCTTCAGTGGCATTACTTTCTGTTAAATTATACAAATAATGTAATATACAGAAGTTACAATACTATCTTAAATTGAGTTTTCCCAAAAGGAGACACTGTGCCAGTGATTTGTATAAATGTAATTTATTAGGAGTTGCTCCCAAGAACAGTTATTGAGTTGAGTAGGAAATGCGGCAAAGGAAACAGGCCAAGCATGGGTGTATCACCAAAGTCCCATGATAGGAACTTTGATTAGATTCCATGAGAGAGTTTTGGAGACAGAGTAGGTCAAACTTTGGGACTGCTCTAATGAATAGGCAAAAAAGCTTGAGTATTTATCTCCATTGCACATAGCAGTCTTTGGCTAAGGGCTATCTTCTGTGGGATGTAAATCTCCAATAACTTCTTGGTCACCTGGCATGTAGGTAAAACATCTTCACAAAGCCTGATATCATTTTCCAACAAAGAGATGTAGGTGCTGGTTCTTGAGAAGGAAAATACTCCATACAAATAAGGTAAAGGGATCACAGAAAGCAGTGGTTATTAAACTGTGGTCCTGGACAAACCTGGTTCAGTTGGTTAAGTATCCAACTTTTGATTTTGGCTCACGTCATGAGCTCACAGTCATGAGATTGAACACCATGTTGGGCTCTGCATTTAGTGTGGAGTCTGCTTAAAATTTTCCCTCCCTCTCCCTCTGCTCACCTCCCCCTTCTTCTCTTATAATAAATAAATATTTAATAAAAGAAGATTTCATTTTTGAAAAAAGTGTAGTCCTGGACAAAGAGCATCAAGACAACTCGGGAACTTGTTGGAAACGCAAATTCTTTGGCTCCATGCTAGAATTACTGAGTCAGAAGCTCTGGGGCTTGACCCAGTGATCTGTGTTTTAACAAGACTTCCAAAATGCGTACTAAAGTTTGAGAACAAACCAAAGATGGTTCAAAGACAGAGCCTTGATGCAATCCATTGCAAATACTATTTCACTAAAGAAATAATTTTAAAACAAAAATTATAGTGATATTAAATCCTAAATAACAACTGTCTTCAACTAGGTACGTCTTTTAAAATGGAAGGTCCTTTTATGTGCTGATCACTTTGACGGATTAGGTATATATGTTTGAGAGCAGAAGATTGAGGGAACTTGGCTACCTTGTATAAATTTGAAAGAATTTTGAGCTGTCTGGCTCAATATGGATTGCTTATATTAAAGTTAAAAACAATAGGCTTTAAGACAAGAAAAACTGCCAGAAAGAAAGAGGAGCATTTAATAATGATAAAAGGGGAAAAAAATCAGTAAATTTATGACTTCATGTATAGCTGACAGATGCACCCCAAAATGTATGAAAAAAAGAGCAGAGAAGAAAGGTAAAAACATAATTTAACTGAGAATTTAATAGCTTTCAATAATTCTGCAAATAACGAGAAAGTTATTGAAGCTATAGAAGACTTGAACAGTAGTATCAACCAACTTGATCCAAATAAAATCTCTACAACAACTGTTTAGGAAAAAGTTTTAAGGGCAGGCTTTCTCAGCCTTGATACTATTACTATTTTGGATTGGATCTTTTTTTTTCTTTTTTTCTTTTTTTTTTTCTGTGAGGGACTTTCTTGTGCATTGTAGGTAATGCAGCATCCTCTGACTTAACCTTCAAGGTACCAATGGTCTTCTTTTATGCCACGTTGTCATGGTCAAAATCAGTGATATTTCCAGACATTGCTAATGAAGATCACTCCCAGTTGAAACCAGTGGTTTATAGTTTCCTCTTGGCATTTAATTTGGAATATATTATTGATGGACTCATTAATATATTATTATTAAAGCACTTTTATGATCCTAAACTAAATGTTCAAGGTGTCTTCCCATTTGTCAGTTCTTGGCCAGTACCTAGTTTTGTGGCTATCAGATGAGAAACAAACAAACAAACAATAAATCCCCACCTTTTCATATTCATATTCACACACACATATTTGTTTTTTCATTTGAGAAATAACATGATGTAGATTCTGCTGGTATGTATAATAATTCTACATATAAACTTTAAATTGAAATCAAATTTGTTTATGAAGAATTCAGAGGATGCATTTAATTTACAGTGAATGTTTATTGACCACCAACTAAGATCAAGTCACCCTAGTTGCTTTATTAATCAAGGAAAAAATCAGGTCATGAAGGAAAGTCCACTTTTGTTTATTCAACTCTTTTTTTTTAAACTTCATAAACATAAGTTCTGGTTTCCACTGACAATGACCTTTTTCAAGGCATCTTTCACGTCCTTATTCCTGAGGCTATAGATCAAAGGTTTCAACATGGGAATGATCACTGTGTAGAAAACTGAGGCCATCTTATCTGTGTCAAGGGAATGGTTTGAACTTGGCTGTAAGTACATAAAGATAAGAGTCCCATAAAATATGGTGACCGCCAGCATGTGAGAGCTACATGTCGAGAAGACTTTGCGTCTTCCCTCAGTTGAGCGCATCCTCAGGATGGCAGAAATAATGTACGTGTAGGAGACAAAGACAATCAAAACAGAGGAAATGAACGTGATCCCAGCACAGGCAAAGATCCATAGCTGCTTGGAGTGAGTGTCTGAGCAGGTTAGCCTGAGGAGAGGCATATCATCACAATAGAAATGATTGATGATATTGGAATGGCAGTAGGAGAGGCGAAAGGTGAAGGTGGTATGAAATAGTGCCATCAGGAAGCTATAGCTGTAGGGGACAACCACAAGCTGAATGCAGATTCCTGGGGACATTACAACCATGTAGAGGAGAGGGTTACAAATGGCCACGTACCGATCATAGGCCATGGAAGCCAGTAGCAAGCACTCAGTTTTCATGAATGTTAGTAAACAGCCTAACTGAGCAGCACAAGCATTGAAAGAGATAACATTTTGTTTGTACAAGAAATTCCCAAGCATTTTGGGTGTAATGACAGAAGAGTAACAAAAGTCAACAAAAGCCAGGTTGCTAAGAAAGAAGTACATCGGTGTGTGGAGTCTTGAGTCTGTTCTAATGACTAGGATCAAGCCGAGGTTACCAACTACTGTGAAGAGGTAGATGGATAAGAAAACCACAAAGAAGGGCATCTTTAATTCCTTTTGATCTGTGAGGCCCACAAGAATAAACTCCTTAACTTGGGTGCAATTTATCTGAGCCATATCTTTCCAAGGCATCTGCATAGGAAAGCAGAGAAAAGAGTTAAATTCAAGTTGCTTTTCCTATGAGTAGTATTTTACACTTGACTGTCTTGTAAAGAAGTTTAGTTGCTAAGACAGTGATTGTTAGCATATTGTGATTACGGGAATCAAATGGAAAATGGAAAGAGTTATGTGTGGGAAAGGCAGATATCTCTTTTCTCAAATCCGTTGTCTACAGAAAGATGGGACCCATGGAATAGTTCACATTGTCCTGGTTTCTATTCAAAGGTCTTGTGAGTTAAGCTATTTAAAACTATATTGTGACTTGTGAAAATACTTAAATCTTTGTTTTTATTGAAAAACATGTTAACATAATAACATAAAGGAAAATATATCTTCAGTGGTATCACCCTGATGAGTCTGTCATTGTACCTGTGCAGACACAAATCCACATTGTCCCAAAGCTGACAGAAACATATTTTCTATTTTCTATTTAATTTTTAAGTTTGTCACTCAGAATCCCTTCTAGGTGGCAGACTAATCTTCATAGTTATGTTAAATATTCAAATACTAAAAATGGGTAGATAGGGAAAGTACAATGAGATGTTTATTGGTCTCCTTTGATCTTGCTAAACCTTTATATCAAAATCATATTTTTATGCCCACTTTACAGACAAGAAAGGGGAAATTGAAATAGTAACACCTGAAACAAAATCAAATGACTGGGCTGAGTATAGGTAGTTTGGTTTTACACTCATAAGTTTTTGACTCAAGAGACCATTTCTCATCACTATTTTCAAAGTTTGCTTTCTAGCTACTGCATGCACATTGTTATCTCTGAAACATGAACCTATGTGGCCCAAGGGAATGAACGCTGACAAACTTTATGATGTATTACAAAAGAAAATAAATTGATATTTGCTTTCCAGGAGATTTGGAAATTTATGTCTCTTTATAAATCATTTTATGTTTCTTTCATTTTTTTACCTTTTATTAAGGAAACATAGATTTAAATTATGTTTTTGTATTAATTCTCATTTTCTTACTTTAGGTTGGATATTTATTTTTCTTATTCATTTTGACTGACTTTCCTAATTGAACTGTTGAACATCTAAATATTTAATTTATGTAAATGTATTTTAGGAAAGCGTAAAAATTATAGAACTGTGTTCTTACTATTAATGTTAATGTTAAATGTCATCTCTCTCCTCCTCCTCCTTTTCTTTTTTCTTTTACTCTCCCTCTCTCCCTGGCTGTCTCTCTCCCTCTCTCTCTCTCCCTCTTTCTCTCTCCTTCTATTTCTCTTATCTTTATACCTGAGAAATGCTAACAAATCTTTCTTGGATAAGCTCATACAAACTGCTTTATACACTCTGGAAATTAAACTGGGAATAAATATACAAAACAATTAAAACTTATGTTTCTTCAAACTTGTTTCAGAATTTACTACTAGCTGTTTTGTAGCTCTTACAACTATTATTAACTTTATCAAAAATGAATTTTAGTTATTTTTGTTTTGTTTCAATCAGTATGTTTATTGAGAAACACTGTGTGGTAAGAAACACTTGCAAGGATTACTTTTTGATTTTAATTTTATCTTAAATAAATTGTACATTTCTTCCTAAAACTTTAATATTAATGGAGTTTTAATGTCTATTATAGCAGCAGGGAAAATGAGGTAAATAAGAATTAGCAATATATTGATTCCAAATATCTAATTTGCATATTAAAATTGAAAGCCATTCTGAAACAAAATGTTTTTTAAAAGAAGAAAGGAAAGAGAAAAGGGGAAATAATGGGGTGCCTGGAGGCTTAGTCAAATGAACTTCCAATTCTTTATTTTGGCTCAAGTCAGGATCCCAGTGTTGTAGACTGAGCTTGGAATTGGGCTCTATCCTCAGGGCTTAAGATTCCCTTCTCTTCCCAAACTCTAAAAAGGGGGGGGGGGGGAGGCATAACATAAAATTTTATTTATTGGTCTTCTCAAAGGCACTTCTGTAGGCTACTCGTTTTCAGATTCAACCTTTTGTGCTACAAACCACAGAAATAAATACTTATTACACAATGGCAATGAAACTAATAAATATATGCAGAAAAATACTCTCATTACCCAGCATGCATTTACCTTGCACGTTCTTTTATGTTCAAATAGAATCTGTTCTATTCTAATTAATTGAAATACTACGGTTAAGATTCTAAAAATTGAATCATGGTCTTCTTACTCGTAGATACAAACAGTTCCAAAAGCTACACTGTAGCACGACACACACCATCACCAAATTCACTAAACTGAATAGAGGAGCAACTTACTTATAAATGGATCTAAGTAACACCTTCTGCCCTGGTCTATAAGCAAGAATGTGCAGATTCTATTCTTGTTGTGATTATGTCCAACCATTACTTCCTTAGGAGCCTGTCAATTCACCTACTTACTCTTTCAACAATATATATTGAGAACCATTAATTTCCAAGCACTACTGTCTGAAAACAGAGCAGCTAAACAACAGGCAGTAGACCAGACTGGGAAGAAAGCTTTACCTCAATTTCCTTTATTTTTCTGGCCTCGTTTCTTTTCAATTGTTTCGTTCCACTTCAAAACACGAAACTCTGACATTTGTACATATAAACCACTTTACTTTGTATTAAAAGTGAAGCATGAATTATATTTAAAGTGTATGTAACCTTTTACAATCTCATCCCTTAATATTTTTATAATCCCAAGTTCATTCAATTCTCTACCATCAGGAGACATCCTTTGGTCCAATTAATCAAACTGGTCTCCTACTGTCACTTGTCAATAACAACATGTCCTTCCTTGCTTCACTACTTTGATCTTGCAGTTCCTAGCACAGGAAAACCTTGGTTTGCAAGCATTATTCATTTCAGAAACATGCTTGTAATCCAAAGCACTTGTTTATCAAAGTGAATTTCCCCATAAGAAATAATGGAAACTCAGATGATTCATTGTAAAACCCCAAATATTCATATAAGAAATGAATTACAATACTGTAATATACTACAAAATAATAAAGAAAATACAAAATATGAAGACAAATAAACAATTAACCTGCACTTACCTTTGAAAATATTCATGGCTGATGTGAAGGAGATGAGAGGAGGTTTATTGTGTAGGACAACTTTCACTATCACTAACAGAACCACTGCAATCTTATTGGCTCAATGGAATCTTTTTATTTTTATTTTTTTTTTGCAACTTTAACAAAGAACTTATCCAATGATCTAGAATGAAGCAAAGCATTACTCTTGTATGGAAAAGCAAAGCACCGTCCATAGGTGCTTTAAAATGACAAAAAATACACTAGTGCCAGTTATGGGCTCCAGCCAGCATTCTGAAAAATCACTGATTTCTCCTGAACATCAAGGCCTGAGACAGCATCTGAGCATGGGAGATGATCACCTGCAGTGAGAGAGAGAGAGACCGAAAAACCTTTGGTTTATTTGTGGTCATGTGCCATACAGCATCACATACTACTTGCATTGCAAGACATCACTCATTTACCAAGTTAAAATTATTAGAAATGTTTGCTTATCTTGTGGAACACTCACAGAACAAGTCACTTGCAATCCAAGGTTTTACTGTACTCTTCTTTACAAGAAAAATGGATGATGAAAGGAAAATTCATTTATCCTTAATGCCTGCTGAAACATCATCCATTCCATGAAGAGCTGCTTCCCATATTAACATATTTCATATTTTTTTCTAGAATCAATTGAGACATAATTCATTCATTTATAGTTCTTGCCACATGTATAACAACCATCTGTATCCATACCTCTTCCCTTGTTAGATGTTAGTTAGACATTTTAAGATCAAGAGCCATGCTGGTTTTTTGTCATTTCCTAATGCAATTTCTTCTAAATGTCAGATAATAAAGAATTAAATATTAGCATTGGGTTAACTATTTTGAGATTAATATCATAATAATTATATTTGAATATTTCTTCCCCCTATTCTTAGTCTATAGTCATTGCTTTGGAAAATATTTCTAAAGAAAAACTGGTGACCTTTGTCCAATATACTCCGCGCTAATCCTCTTAGTGAATTCTAGAGTGAATTCTCTAGCTACAATAAATGCAAAAACACAATTTTGGCATAGATTATAATCTGGTAAATCATGGGCCTGAGTTTTCCAAAGTTCCTCATAGATTCTAAACTGGAAATTTTAATTTCTTTAATCTGAAAAGAAATTATATATGAAATAAAATACACATAAAATATATATAATCTAAAAAGAAAACCATGTATGCATAAACATATTTTTAAATCTAAAAAGAAACACACACATTAGTTATATATATGTAACTAATGTAAAATTAGAGAAAACTTTATTATTTTTATTTTACAAAATGCACTAGTCCATCATGTCATACTCTATTTAATTAAAACTTTTTAAAACATTTACTTGTTTGAGAGAGAAAGAGTCTGAATGGGTTAGGGGCAGAAAGAGACGGAGACACAGAATCTGAACCAGGCTCCAGGCTCCTAGCTGTCAGCACAGAGCCCAATGCTGAGCTTGAACTCAAGGACCATGAGATCATGATTTGTGCCGAGGTCGGATGCTTAATCGACTGAGCCACCCAGGGGCCCCTACTCAATTTATTTTTAAAATTCTTACCTTGAGCTGCTATCGGGATATTGTCACATGTCTATAAGTCAAAGCGCACCATTTTGAAATATATTCTTTTTACCTACACAGGTGGAAGGTGCTCCTATTTCTCCTCATAATGGGTATGAATAGCAGCTAACTGCGTGTATTTATCAGTGTCTTTGTCCCAAAAGACCTTGCCTCAGATCAGGATGTAAGCGAGATTATCGGAAAAATTACAGTCCCTGCTCAGTTGGTATCTCAAGGCAGCTTTGAAGATTTATTGATGTGACTGCCTGTTTTTGAAGAATTGCATATCTATATCTCTGCCTTAGTATAATATTATTGTTCTAAGTTTCCCCTAACTCTTAAATTATTATGTTAGTTAATTAAAAATATATTTTTGTGGTAGTAGATTATTAGTGTCAATCTTTGAAAATCATTTTAAAGGGGAGGTATGAATTACCTTTTAAAAATTCCCATAACTTCCTATGAAATGAGTATGTAATTCTTCTAAGGACCTACCCCTTAATACTGTATGCACAGGACATTGAGTAAAAGCTCTGGGCTTTAGTTTCCATCCTAGTCACTTTGACCAAGACAATTAATAAGAAATTTGTTGTCAATTTAGTATGTGGGGAAAGAATTTTGGATGAGTTTTATATACTGGTTATGAATTAAAATTTGCACCTTAGTTTTCTTTGAGCAAATATTTTACACAGAGTTGCAATATAATGAAGACAGGGATGGAATCTTTTTTTTTTTAATTAATGTTTATTCATTTATTTTTATTTATTTTTTTTTTTATGTGTTATTTATTTCTAGGGGGGAGAGAGAGAGAGAGACAGCACGGGCAGGGGAGGGTCAGAGAGAGAGGGAGTCACAGACTGAAACAGGCTCCAGGCTCCGGGCTGGCAGTCAGCACAGAGCCCGACGCGGGGCTCGAACCCACAAACCGCGAGATCATGACCTAAGCGAAAGTCGGACTCTTAACCGACTAAGCCATCCAGGCGCCCCAATGTTTATTCATTTTTGAGGGAAAAAAAGACAGAGCGTGATTTGGGGAGGGACAGATTGAGAGAGGGAGACACAGAATCCAAGGCAGCTTCCAGGCTCTGAGTTGTCAGCACAGAGCCCAGCATGGGGCTTTAACCCACGAACTACAAGATCATGACCTGATCCAAAGTCTGATGCTTAACCTACGGAGCCACCCAAGCACCCCAAGAAAAGGATGGAATCTTACATTTCTTTTCCATGATGTATTAAAAGGACACTTTGAAGGATAAAATATAGCAAATCCTTAAAAATCATGTCCTGCTTACATTGTATTAAAGATGATCATGCTAGGGAAAGATTCAGTTAGGGATCGAGATAGGAAATTGTATATGTTTGAACTCTGTGTTCCATATATTAAATAATTATTTGAATATATAGTGACTTTTTTTTCCTCCTCCCCATTGGGGAACACATCTGGCACAATTGGATAAATACTGCATCTCTGCTTGTGTCTTGTTATAAAATGGCATGACTTGGGGTTTGGTATTGAGATATTTGTCCATTATGTACAGTACAACACTTAAAACAAAAACAAACAAAATCCTGAGGACCACAGTAGTGATTCTGAACAAGGCATTCAAAGCTAAATGTAATTAAAATATTATATTTTACTAATGAATCAAAAATATTTATTTACTTTTTTAAATGTTTATTTTTGAAAGAGAGAGAGACAGAATGTGCATGGGGTAGGGGCAGAGAGAGAGAGAGGGAGAAACAGAATCCTAAGCAGGCTCCAGGCCCTGAGCTGTCAGCACAGAGCCTGACACGGGGCTTGAACTCACCAGCTGTGACATCATGACTTGAGCTGAAGTCGGACACTTAACCAACTGAGCCACCCAGGTGCCCCTGATTGAAATTATTTTAATGCAATGAATATAATTAATATAACTTTCCAGTGAAAGACCCAGAGTACAGTCATTGATATTTTCATGTTGATTCATAAATGTACTGGATTCTGTAAGATTTTCCCTTTTTTCTTCTCTAAATATCAGTCTTCTTTATTGTGTGTAATATATGTGCTGTATTGTTATATAATTAGACATCCCAGGATCTCCCTCTCCCTCTTTCTCTCTCTCTCTCTCAAAACTAAATAAATAGCAAAAAAGGGGGGGGCACCTGTGTGGCTCAGTCGGGTAAGCGTCCGACTTCGGCTCAGGCCATGATGTCAAGGTTCGAGGGTTCGAGCCCCGCGTCGGGTTCTGTGCTGACAGCTAGCTCAGAGCCTGGAGCCTGGCTTCGGATTCTGTGTCTCCCTCTCTCTCTGTCCCCCCTCCCCCCAATCATGCTCTCTATCTCTCTCAAAAATAAACAAAACACTTAAAAAATAAATAAACAAATAAATTGTAAAAAAAAAATAAACTAAAATTATATTGATCATATTTTGGTTAGTGTTCAGAATGTAAATTCATCAGTAGTATATGTTTTTCTTCAATAAGACAATATTAAGGAGTTTTATTTTATTTTATTTTCAGTTAATGAAAATGTTTTATTATTTTTTTTTTACAAATAGTTTATTGTCAAATTGGTTTCCATATAACACCCAGTGCTCATCCCCACAAGTGCCCTCCTCCATGCCCATCTCCCCCCTCCCCCCCTCATCCATCAGTCCTCAGTTTGTTTCTCAGCATTCAAGAGTCTCTCATGGTTTGCCTCTCTCCCTTTCCCCCACCATTTCCCCCCTTCTTCTCCCCCTCGTTCCTCAGTTAAGTTCCTCCTAAGCCTCCTATACGTGCAAACATATGATATTTGTCCTTCTCTGCCTGACTTATTTCGCTCAGTATAACACCCTCTAGTTCCATCCATGTTGCTACACATGGCCAGATTTCATTGTTTCTCATTGCCATGTAGTATTCCATGGTATAGATAAACCACATCTTCTTGATCCATTCGTCCGTTGATGGACACTTAGGCTCTTTCCATGTTTTGGCTATTGTTGAGAGTGCTGCTATGAACATTGGGGTACATGTGCTCCTATGCATTCAGCATTTCTGTATCCCTTGGGTAAATTCCTAGCAGTGCTATTGCGGGGTCATAGAGGAGTTCTATTGTTAGTTTCCTGAGGAACCTCCGCACTGTTTTCCAGACGGGCTTCACCAGTTTGCATTCCCATCAACAGTGTAGGAGGGTGCCCATTTCTCCACATCCTTGCCAGCATCTAGAGTTCTCTGATTTGCTCATTTTAGCCACTCTGACTAAGAAGTTTTATTTTAAATATGTTTTTCAGTTTAACTTTACTAAATTGCCTGTGAAGAGGCTATTAGCTATCTGGATTATAGTTTTCCAAGATACAGTGATCCACTATACCTCAACGTACTCAGGCACAAAGCAAAAAACAAAAAAACAAAAAACAAAACAAAACAAAGGATAAGAAAGATCAATTTATTTCTCTTTGCCATATTTTATTACTTTGTTCAAGTTTAAATTTTTAAACTTCTATCTTTCCCGATTCCTGGAAATATTTCTTTCAAAATTGGGTATGAATTTAATGAATAATTCTTGTTTCTGTATCAACCTCATATTTCCAAAAACACCAGTTTACTTTTTAATTCAATGCTTTCCAAATCCTAGCTCCTTTTACTTCCCAAGATTAATTGCAAATTTACAAGTCAGCCACCTAATGTTTGCTTTCTCAGACATATGGTAACCTATCTTAACCATCTCTTCATTTACCTATAGAGCTCTAAAATTACATTAATTTAAAAGAGTAGCATGAATTTGTTAGAAATCTCTGTAAAGCAGCCTTCACGTCCTTATTCCGCAAGCTGTAGATCATGGGATTCAACATAGGGATCACCAGTGTATAAAACACGGAAGCAATTTTATCGGTATCCAATGAGTAGTTAGTTTGAGGCTGCAAATACATGAAGAGAAGGGTCCCATAGAACACCGTGACAGCCATCATATGTGAAGCACATGTGGAAAAGGCTTTTTTCCTTCCTTCTGATGAACGCATCCTTAGAATGGACAAAACAATGTTGAAATAAGATACTACAACTATAATCAAGGATAAGACCAAATTTGTAGCTGCGGATATAAATACTATTGTCTCTGGAAGGTAAGTATCAGAGCAGGACAATGTTAACAGAGGGACAATATCACAGAAGAAATGATTGATTACATTGGAAGAGCAATAAGACAGAGAAAAGATACAATATGAAACCACAATCCCTGTGGAAAAGCCATAGAGGTATGTGAGGGATACCAGCAGAAGGCAGATCTGTGGAGACACCACCACCATGTAGAGCAGGGGGTTACAAATGGCCACGTAGCGGTCATAAGCCATCACAGCTAACGTGAGCACCTCGGCCACAATGAAAAACAAGAACCCTCCCAGTTGTGTGGCACATTCATAGTAAGAGATGGTTTTCTTCTTTACTAAAAAATTAATCAGCATTTTCGGGGCAATGACAGTAGAATCACCAAGATTGATGACAGCCAAATGGCGCAGGAAGAAGTACATGGGGGTTTGAAGCTGAGTGTCAACACTGGTGAGGGTGATGATGCCCAAGTTCCCGGCCACGGTCAACCCGTAGATCAGCAGGAAAACAAAGAAGAGTGGAATCTGGAGCTCTGGGCGGTCTGAGACTCCTGTGAGAATAAAATCAGTGACCTGGGTGAAATTTCCAGGAGCCATATAAGGGTTTGGAAACTCATCTGTTTGGAGAAGAAAAGGAGAAGAGGGTACAAACTTTAAAGATTCATTTTTAGGATGTTCATTATACAGTAAGGGTAATTCCTTAGGTGAGATTTCCTGGAATCATTTGTTAATCTAACCCAGTTATTAAAATAGAGGGGGTAGGAGGAGTAAATAAACTGCAATCATTTGGAGGAGAGAAAAAGCAAGTATAGTAAATTAAACAGATGGCCCAGCATCATTCATTATTTGAGGATTTAATTCCTCACAATCTTATTCAATTATGAATATCTTATTAGCTTGTCAAGATTTGAAGCTGTGATTCCTATCTTATATATCTCTTTAGTGTGAAAAAGCCTTGAGAAATTATATGCCTTTAAATAATCTGGTTTCTCCTTGTCATTTCCTAATCTGGGACTTGTTGCTTTATCTGAAGATTTTATTATTCTGGTCACTATTCTGTCCCATTTTCTTTATCCTATCTTTCTATAACTTCTATTTGATGGACATTGAATTTGCAATTTTTACCATCCATGTGTTAACTGTTTTTCCTCATTTTCCATTTTATTAACCCAGGCAAAAATACCAGGATATATTTTTTAAGTGTGTTTGTTTTTTTGTTTATTTATTTATTTATTTATTTATTTGAGAAAGAGAGAGAGAGTGCATGCACAAGCAGGGTAGGGGCAAAGGGAGAGGGAGAGAGAGAATCCCAAGCAGGCTCCACTCTGTCTTCCCAGAGTTCAATGTAGGGCTCAACTCATGAACTGTGAGATCATGACCTGAGCCAAAATCAAGAGTTGGATGCTTCACCAACTAAGCCACCCAGGTGCCCTGTAAATACGTCTTTCATTTTTTTAGATGACTGATTTTCTCTTCAGCTTTCAGAAGATAAGATCTGTAGGGGCGCCTGGGTGGATTAGTCAGTTAAGCGTCCAACTTTCGCTTAGGTCATGATCTTGCGGTTCGTGAGTTCAAGCCCCGCCTGATGCTCTGTGCTGACAGCTCAGAGCCTGGAGCCTGCTTTGGATTCTGTATCTCCCTATCTCTCTGACCTCCCCTGCTCGCGCTGTCTCTCTCTCTCTCTCTCCTAGAAATAAATAAAATATTAAAAAAAAATCTGTAAAAACTACAAATATTTGTAAAACTACCCATTATGCTTTATTGGATACTATTTCCTTTTCCTTTACTCATAACTTTTCCCTCTTGCCTCACAAGTTATAAAGTTACATTATGTTTATGTTTAAGAGTATTTTTAATTTACAGAATATTAGAACATTATTTTTTAAATGTGTAATATATCTGGCCTTCGTTTTTAGGTGATCTTTCTCTTGACCTATTTTCCTAGTTTTCTTATATTTCACTACTGCAATGATGATAAACATCCTTACATTATAGACCCTTTATGATAATTTATTTGCATATTTGCCAAAAGATGAGCATGCTATTATAATATGACTCAATATTTTCCTAAAGTTGTTTATTTCAAGGATGGTCATCTGTTCCTAACTAAGCCAATTAGAATCCCTTCCCAATTTCAACTGATAGCTCCAGTGGTGGGCACCTGTCCAAATGAGTACTATATGGACCTTGAACTCATGGCTGAGATCATGACCTGAGCCGAAGTCAGTCAACCAACTGACCCACCTAGGTGCCCCTAACCATCTTCTTATTTATTTATTTACCAAGTATTTGTTGATTTTCTACTTGTGCAAGAGAATGTTTAACATCCAGATAAATTACTGTCCCTCAACTCATGAGTCTTCTATTCCAATAATAAAGAAGACACAAAAGGCTGATAATGGAACTTATAAATGACATAATTGCAGGTTATAATAAGCACAATAAGTAAATTGAATGAAAAAATGCATTAGGATTATCTGGGATAATGATATTACATAGAATATTAGGAGGAAGCCTTTCTGAGATGGTAGCATTTGAACTGGAACCTAAAGCATTGGACAGAGCCAATTAATTCATAATCACAGGAAGAACATTCCAGGATTTCAGGCGAGCATGTATTTCTTAAAGATACTGCTCAGGAATAGAAAAGAACTTAGTTTTACTTTGTTTGTTTTTAATTTTTTAAAGTATATTTAGAAGAGAGGTTGAGAGAGCGTGAGTCAGGGAGAGGGACAGATGGAGAAAGAGAGAATCCCAAGCAGGTTCTGTGCTAAGCGTGGAGCCCATGTGGGGCTTGAACCGATGCCCCTGGATTCATGATCTGAGCTAAAACCAAGAGTCAGATGCTCAACAGACTGAGCCACCCAAGTGCCCTAGTTTTTTGTTCATTTTTAAAAGGGAACTTGGGGGGTACCTGGGTAGCTCACTTAGTTAAGTGTCTGATTTAGGCTCTGGTCATGATCTCATGGTTCGTTAGTACGAGCGCCCTTTTGGGCTTTGTGCTGACAGATCGGAGTCTCTCTCTCTGCCCCTTCCCTGCTCATGGTCTCTCTCTCTCTCTCTCTCTCTCTCTCAAAAATAAATGAACATTTAAAAAATAAAAATAAAATATAAAAGTGAACTTGCGCACCTGGGTGCCACAGTATGTTAAGTGTCCAATTCTTGACTTCAGCTCAGGTCATGATCATGCACTGCATGGGGCTCTGAGCTGACAGCACAGAGTCTACTTGGGATTCTCTCTCCCTCTCACCTCTCCCCCTCAATAAATAAATAAATATTTAAGAAATGAAAAGAAAAGAAGGCTTAAGGTAGGTGAATAATATGATCAACTTTAAATTTTAAAATGAGAAATCCTACTGACATGAAGATAACAGGTTATAGGATCGGTAAGGGATACACAATAATAGAAATTTAGAAAAAGATTCAAACAGTTGTTGTAAGGCTCCTGGGGACAATACTTTTGACTTGGATTCAAGTGGAGAAGCTAGAGGTAGAGGGAACGAGATACATTTAACAGCTGGAAGCAGAAACGAGATGGTATCTTCAACATATTCATATTACATATTCAACATATTTATATAGCAATAATTCATATTATATGAGAGAGATCTGAGAGAATAACAGATGGGGCCAGATCAAGAAAGACTTTGTGATTTTTAAAATATTTTTTTGCTATTGGATCAATAGCCATGCCATTTTTGAATATTAAGGAATGTGGTTTAACATGGAAAGATTACAGTGGTATTTTGAACATAGTAAGCTTTAGATACTTATGAGACATTTAAACAATAATTTATGGAAGTCTAGAGCAGAGTAGCATGGTTGGTCTTATAGATACTTAAGATAACATTTTTTCATCTAATTCAAAAATTTTTTTTAAAAATTATAACAAACAAAACTCTGATTTCTAATGTGTTCCTCAATTTTCATTCATCCTTTTCCACTCAGGGACACCCTTCTGTTTTGAGATTCTAGCTTTCCTTTTATCCCCAAACACTATGCTACAGGATATTGCTTCTGTGTACCCACCTTCATGCCTCCTTCTGACCTTGTCTTCTCTGTTTACAACTTTTAATCGTTTGTTCACAGATTTCTGGCTCTCCATTGTCTCCCTTGGAAAACACATCAACTCTAAGCAAAATAGAATGTTTCTAAATTATACCAACTCTTCTATTTCTGCTGGAATCTGATGGGTGGCTGGTTATATGCTTTACACTAAAGAGCAATAATATACTTTAAAAAGTAACCATTTTGGGGCACCTGGGTGGCTTAGTCAGTTAAGCGTCTTACTTCAGCTCAGGTCATGATCTCATGGTTCATGGGTTTGAGCCCTGCATTGGGCTCTGTGCTCACAGCTGGCTCATAGCCTGTAGCCTGTTTCAGATTCTGTGTCTCCCTCTCTCTCTGACCTTCCCCTGTTCACGCTGTGTCTCTCAGAAATAAATAAAACATTTTAAAACTTTTTTTAAAAATTAAAAAAAAATATAAAGCAAACATTTTAAATGACAAGCATCCTAGTCATCCTCCAATGTTTTGTATTATTGGCCAATTTCTATAAATACTTACCCATCCTAAGCATTCTCCTCTTCTACTTCCTTAGGTCAAGCTTTCATAATTACTGGCATTGACTATTGCATCCTTCCTGTTTTCCATATCATAATTCTCTCAGGTTAGCTGGTAGAAAAAATGGCAGGCATTAAAGCTTTTTGAGTAATTAAGGTATGTAACCTGAGCTTTAAAAAAATAATTGAAAGATGCTTTAAGTTCATTTCCAGTGCGTTCCGTAACCAGGGCCATACCAACTTTCTGGACACACTATCCTATCAGACACACTGTGAACATAATTTTCATCTCTGGCTGTCTGTGTCCTTTGGTTGAGTCTCCTGAGATACCCCCATTCTTTGTGTATGAGATGTGACATGTTATCTGAAGTAAGTTTGTTCATCTTTTGTATCAGGGGGCCCCATGTGATCAGAAAGTAGAAATGAAAGTAGTGTGAAATGAAGCTAACAAGTGTGAATTTTGCAGTATTTAAGAATGTCATTTCTGATCATACTCTACGCATTTTCAATCTTCCTTTGAATACTAATGAGTAACACGGAGGGTAAAAAGTGAGTTGTTATTCGGTTAATGCCAATGTTTTATGGCTAGCGAGTAATAATAGTAACCTTAAAGAGTATATATGGAAATAATTTCCATGTACTTAGAATCTTCTTTTACTGTAAAATTATGAGGCTGAATATTTTAAGAAGTAAATTTATTTTTGAACGTCTTTTTTTTTGGGTCATGTGAACTAAGGGCAACCCCGCAAGTGAACATTTTCTTCCTTGTTATAGAGGTTTTGTCCTATAAAACCAGGGATCTTGGAGTTTGTAGCTTACTAAAGTCTCACTTCTACTTATGCAGTGTCTCTCAAATAGAAATTTTTCTTTATGAGATATTCTCAACTAAAATATTGGCAGATTTATTTTACTATAAGATAGTATATCTGTATATTACCATATTCAATGGAAATTTTCTCCAGAAAATTTGTGATTTATATTCTCAAAAAGGAACACCATTTGGAATTGTTTTCTCACAGATTGTCAGGTGAAACATGCGGTTTTCATTTTAGCTAATACTGAATAAATAAAACTATAATATAAATAAAATCAATGAGCAAAACTCATTGTTTCAGTAATGATATAATTTATTTAAGTACATAAGACGTAACAACTCCAATCCTGATTTGGAAACATAAATAGCTGGATGATATTTAACAACATGTATTCTCCCAAAGGCTAAAATCCTGGAAACAGGTTCCTTTAAGTATTTAAAATTGTTTTAAGGTTTTATTTATTTCTGAGAGAGAGAGGCTATGTGAACAGGGGATGGTCAGAGAGAGGGAGAGACAAAGTATCTGAAACAGGCTCCAGGCTCTGAGCTAGCTGTCAGCACAAAGCCCGACGTGGGGCTTAAACCCACAAATCATGAGATCATGACCTGAGCTGAAGTCCGATGCTTAACCAATGGAGCCACCTAGGGGCCCCCAGATTCCTTTAAGTATTACCTTATTGGATTTTTCATAGTGTTAAGTGCCTTCCAAAGTGAAAGAGAAGCAGTTCAGTTTGAGGTATAGTTTTGCATCTTTCAAAAGCCATTATACAAAAATAAGATAAATATTTTCTACCCACCTCTAATGGAGACTGCTTCAGGCTCTTATGACAGTCTCCAAGTGGGGTCCAATAAAATACCTAACTCTGAAGCACAGGTGATTGTAGAATCCACAAATTGCCTTTCATATCCTTGGGAAGAAGCCATGCGGGAATGACGCATTAACAAGATCTCCTCATGGGAATTCAACCAGACATCTCTTGAGTGTTATTAGTGGCACTATGAACCTATATTAATGAAGTGAGTTCAGCTCCCTGACATTTAAGGGGCACAGTGATTAAAGAATATGTGTCAAAGTAACTGATTTGCACTCAGAGATTCATTATTGCAAATATGCAATATTAAATAGGTAGAAACCAATGGCCCAGCAGTAAAGTTAGAACAAACTTTATGTATAAATAGTATATTTATTATGCCACTTTTTCTTTTTTCCCTTCACTTTTGCTTTAAATAATACAATTAATCATTATTTCTGGGAATGGGGTGAAGTAGATGTTAAAAGGAGAATGAGTCCTCTAAAAACATCCCTCAGGCAGTAAGATTATCATTTTATCTTTTCTTAACCCACTGAGCCACCCAGGCGCCCCCTCATTTTATCTTTTCTTGATTGCATTTCCAGTGAAGAAAGGTAGAACATAACTGCTAGGGAAGAGTCAAACACAGTATTTGAAAAGGAAGCCTCTTGGTCATATCCATAAATTTCCTGTCACCTATATAAATGTTTTAAACAGTGAATATTATATATGTAATATCATAGATGTAATAATTATACATACATATTCATACATGCAATGACTAATAGGATTATGTAGAAAGGAAACTGTCCTGTAAAAACCAGATTCACATTAAATACATCAGGAAGGTTACCTGCTGGTAGTGGTAGAGGGAACTGAATAAGGAAATAAAGGTGAAAGATGTAGTTTGCTACGGCTGCCCAACAAAATACCACAGACTTGGTGTCTTAACCAACAGCAATATACCGTCTCAGTTGTGGAGCCTAGATGGCCAAGATCACATGCTTGACAGATTTGGTTTCTTCTGAGGAGTCTCTTGGCTTTTAAATGGCCACCTCCTTGCTCTGTCTTCACATGGTCGCTGTTGGTTCTAGGTACATGGCTAGTGTCTCTCTGGGTGTCCTACTCTCCTCTTCTTATAAGGACACTAGTCCTTATAAGTCATTTTTAAGATGCCATTTTTAACTAAATTACCTCTTTAAAGATTCTACCTCCAAATACAGTCACATTGTGAAATATTGAGGGGTAAGGCTTCAACATATGATTTTGGTATAACACAATTCAGCTCATAACAAATTGGAATGAAAACTAAACTAAGAAAAAAGAGGGCCCAGGGATGATAAAGTGTCATGTACTAAGGAATATAATCATTCTAAACATCTTGCCTTAGGTCCAAAAACCGTTGAAAACATACGTATGTTCAGTAGGTAGAAAACTTGCTTCTGGAAATCTGCTTTGCAAAATAATACAAGTTATTGAAATATATAAAAGTTTTCATGAGCATATTATTAGTATGGCAAAATAGTGGAAAATAAGAAGTTTGGAAACTTATTAAGTAAATTATATACATACATATTTAATACAATTTTATATATTCCTTAAAACTTTGTATTTATTATATTGAAAAACTTCTTTATACATTCATCAGGTGATTGACATTTGGGCTCTTTGCCTAATTTTGTTATTGTTGATAAAGCTTCTACAAACACTGGGATTCTTGTGTCCCTTAGAATCAGTATTTTTGTACCCTTTCTGTAAATACTTAGAAGTGTAATTGATGGATCATAGGGTAGTCTGTTTTTTTTTTAAGTTTATTTATTTTGAGAAAGAGAGAGAGTGTGAGTAGAGAGGGGTGGGGGGTGGGGGTGGGAGAAAGAATCCCAAGCAGGCTCTATTCTCATAGAAGAGCCCGATGCAGGGTTTGATCTTATGACACTAAGATCATGACCTGAGATGAAATTGCTGAAATCAAGAGTTGGAGGCTAACCAACTGAGCCACACAGGTGCCTATCTCTAGTTCTATTTGTAACTTTTTTTTTTAATGTTTTATTTATTTCTAGGAGAGAGAGAGAGAGACAGCGTGAACAGGGGAGGGTCAGAGAGAGAGGGAGTCATAGACTGAAACAGGCTCCAGGCTCTGAGCTGGCAGTCAGCACAGAGCCCGACGCGGGGCTCGAACCCACGAACCGCGAGATCATGACCTAAGCGAAAGTCGGACGCTTAACCGACTAAGCCACCCAGGCGTCCCTATTTGTAACTTTTTGAGGAAACTCCATACTGTTTCCCAGAGTGGCTGCACCAGTTTGCATCCCACCAACAATGCAAGAGAGTTCCCCTTTCTTCACACCCTCGTCAATCCCTATTGCTTCTTATGTTGTTAATTTTAGGCATTATGACAGGTGTGAGGTGATATGTCATTGTGGTTTTGATTTGTATTTCCTTGATGATGAGTGATATTGAGCATTTTTTCATGCGTCTGTTAGCCATCTGTATATCTTCTTTGGAAAAATGTCTATTCATGTTTTCTGACCACGTCTTAATTGTATTATTTGCTTTGGGAGTGTTGAGTTTGACAGTTCTTTATAGATTTTGGATACTAACCGTTTATGATATATGTAATATGCAAGTATCTTCTCCCATTTTTTAGCTTGCCTTTTAGGTTTTTTTTTTTTTAATGTTTTATTTATTTGTAGGAGAGAGAGAGAGAGAGAGCGCGAGCAGGGGAGGGCCAGAGAGAGAGGGAGTCATAGACTGAAACAGGCTCCATGCTCTGAGCTGGCAGTCAGCACAGAGCCCGACGTGGGGCTCGAACCCATGAACCGCGAGATCATGACCTAAGCGAAAGTTGGACGCTTAACCGACTAAGCCACCCAGGCGCCCCTTAGGGTTTTTTTTGTTTTTTTTTTTTTATTGTTTTTTTCATTCTGCGGAAGGTTTTAATCTTGATGAAGGCTCAATAGTTCATTTTTGCCTTGCCTTTGGAGAAATGTCAAGCAAGAAGGTGTTACAGCCTATGTCAAAGAAATTGCTGCCTGTGTTTTTCTCTAGGACTTTTATGGTTTCTTCTCTCACATTTAGGTCTTTCATCCAATTTGGATGTATTTTTGTATGCTACAAGACAATTTCTTTTTTTTTTGCATGTTGCTCTCCATTTTCCCAACACCGTTTATTGAAGAAGTTGTCTTTTTTCTAATGGATATTCTTTCCCCTTTTGTTGAAGATTAGTTGACCATATAGTGTGGGTCCATTTCTGGGTTTTCCATTCTGTTCCACTGATCTATGTGTCTGTTTTCGTGCTAGTACCATGCTGTTCTGGTGACTACAGACTTGTAAAATAACTTGAAGTCCTGAAGTCCAGAATTGTGTTGTCTCCAGCTTTTCTTTTCTTTTTTAAGATTGTTTTGGCTATTCAGGATCTTTTGTGGTTCTATACACATTTTAAGATTTTTCTAGCTCTGTGAAAAATATTGATGGTAGTTTTAAAGGGATTGAATTAATTGTATGGATTTCTCTGGGCAGTAGACATTTTAACAATAAAGAAGTTGTGATGTATATACACAATGCAACATGAATCACCTGTCCACAAGACTGAAATTTTGCCATTTGCAATGATGTGGATGGACCTAGAATGTATTATGCTAATCAAAATAAATTAGTCAGAGAAAGACAAATACCATACCATTCCACTCATATGTGGAATTTAAGAAGTGACATAGATGAACACAAAGGGAAAAAGAGAAAGAAAGGCAAACCATAAAACAGACTCAATATAGAGTATCAACAAAGTTGCTGGAGGAGGAGGTGGGCAGGGGGAATGGGTTAAATAAGTGATGGGTATTAAGGAGAGCACTTGTTGTGATGAACACTGGGTGTTGTATGTAAGTGATGAATCACTCAAACAAGTGTTACATTATATGTCAACTAACTGGAAAAATAAAAACTTGAAAGAAGGTGTAAGAACAACTTTTGTTTTCCATTTTTCTCCTGGTTTTTATTCCTCTATTTTTAGTTTGTTGTCTAATTTTGGACTATAGAAATGTTTTTAGAATTTTTAAATATTCCATTTATATATATTTATTGGTTGCTCTAGGGATTCCAGTGTATATCACTAATTTTTCACATTTTATTTAGTGTTAATATTGCATTACTTTAAAATGCAGAAACTTTGCAACTGTACAGGCCTATTTAGTACTTCCCACTATACATACGTAAAATATGTGTATAATTTTTGCCTTATACTGCTCACTTGTTAAAGCAGGAAAAAATCAATGCAAGGTCACTTTGAAAATTCTTAATTTTGTTTAAAGGACTAAAATGGAAACTAAGAAGAAATTATGAATGGAATAATATAAATAAAATAAGAATTACAACTTAAAAAACCAAAACAAACCAAAAGCTTCTGAGAAACAAACTAAAAATAATATTTAAAAGGCAATATTAAAGCCATATGGAGGTTCCTCAAAATGTTAAAAATAGAATTATCCTATAATCCAGCAACTGCACAATTAGGCATTCGCATAAAGGATACAGAAATAATAATTCAAAGCGACACATTCACACTGATGTTTATAGCAGCGTTATCAACAATAGTCAAATTATGGAAAGAACCCAAATGTCCATCAACTGATGAATGACTAAAAAAGATGTAGTATATATATATACATCTTAACATACTTTATATATATTCCATATATAATGGAATATTACTTAGACATCAAAAGAATGAAATTTTGCTATTTGCAGTCATGTGGATAGAGCTAGAGAATATTATGCTAAGCAAAATAAGTCAGAGAAAAACAAGTATCATGATTTCACTCATGTGTGGAATTTAAGAAATAAAACAAATGAATATGGGGGGAGGTAGAGAGAGGCAATCCAAGAAACAGACTTTTAACTATACAGAGCAAACTAATGGTCGCTGGAGGGGAGGTGGGTGAAGAGATGGGTGGAATAGGTGATGGGGATTAAGGAGAGCACTTGTGATGGGTACCAAGTGTGGTATAGAAGTGTTGAATCACTATATGACACATCTGAAACTAATATTATGCTGTATGTTAATTAACTGGAATTTAAATTAAAACTTGGAAAAAGAGAATAAATGACCATATTATACCGGTTTCTTTTAAAACAATATATTTTTAAAATGAAATAAAAATACAGATAAAACAATATATTTTTAAGGTATAACTTAGGTAAAATAAAATACCAATTGTGCATGGAGAGCACTTGAAAAGAACATGTCCAGTGTTACTACCGCTCCCAATTAGAGAGTTTTCATCACCTTAAAATGTGTGTCTTTGCAGAAACTTGTCCAACGCTATATCCTAAGCCACAATTACTATGATTTCTATTGTGATGGATTAATTTTATCTGTTTTGGAACTTGATGTAAATGGAATAATGTTTATGTCTGGTTTCTTTTGTTTAATTTAATGCTACTGAAATTCATACACTCTGTTAAATGCATGGACAGGTATTCCATTTTACTATTGAGTTGTATTTCAGTCTATGTATATACTACAATTCATTTGAAATATTCCCATTTTGTACTGTCATGAGTAAAGTTATCAACAGCATTAATATACACATGTTTTGCTGGAGATCTTGTTATTCCTCTTATGTATGTATCCAGGAAAAAAATTCCTGGGACAGATGGTAGTAAAATGTTTAAATTTACATAAAATTGCCAGTCTGTTTTCCAAAGTGAAATATCTTTGTATCCTCCAATCACCAATGTATGCTAATTTCAGGAGCTGAACATAGCAACTGATAGGATTCTTTGTACTTGGCAATCTAATATTTTAAATTTTATCCACACTAGTGGGTGACAAGTGCTAGCTCATAGTTATTTAATTTCATTTCCCTGGTGACTATGGATGTTAAACCTTTTATATGTGTGTATTAGCCTTTTATATCTTTTTGTCCCAGTTTTTGCATAATGTCTTTTGTTACTGATAATGTGGAGCATATCTTGGATCCTATTAAGTTACTTTGGTTTCTTAGCTGATAATTGAACATATATGTGCACATGTCTGGGGCTCTCTATTCTTTTGATTAGTCTAGGCTTATAGTTGTTCTTTCAATCAATATTGTAAGTTCTTCAACTTTGTTCTTTTTTAAAAACAGTTTTAGCTATTTTGGATCTTTTGTGTGCCATATTAGAAGCAGACTTAAAGCCAGATATGCAAGACCTAGTTTGTGTGCCATGAGGTTAGGTTTAAAACATTCTTCTCTGCAAAGGGTCACATTTGGGAGAAGTCATTTAAATTATTTTCATATCAAAATTTGATCCCCGACTTAACATTAAGCCTTGTTAAAAGTTGTACCTTTGTCTCAGCCCTTTGATGTTAAGGGATAAACCACTTGGAGACTTAGAATAACATAGTAAAAGAGATCATTCTTTTATTTTGAGCCAACTTCTTGAAGCCAGAATGGCTTTCTGTTCCACGTGGGAAATTTTAAGTATTTGCAAAAGCCCCTTCAAGAAAGAGTATATCTTGCTAATTTAAAAAAGAACAAAAAACAGAGCTAATAGGAAAGGAATCAAGAAATCAATGTACAGTCCATGTAGGAAATCAATCTCAAGGACTTTTAGAAATAATCGGAGAGTGAGATTTGCAACTGAGACACAAGGGCCTTGTAACCAATTTAATAATTGATACAAATATATTCCAATTTTCAAACTAAAAGCTTGGATGCATGAAGCCATTAATTAGATATAGGGTGAAAATACATCAAGGAAAACTAAAGCTCCTAACTTTGGGAAAAAGTTTGAAAGTGTACAAATACCAAAGGATTTTCATATAGGTTGGTAGCATTCTGTATGTATGTATGTATGTATGTATGTATGTATGTATTTAAAGCATGAGCAGTAGAGGGGCAGAGGGAGTGGGAGAGGGAAGATGCCAAGCTGGCTCCAGTCAGAGCAAAGCTCACTGTGGGGCTCAAACTCACGAACCCTGAGATCATGATCTGAACTGAAATAAAAAGTCAGATGTTTACCCATCTGAACCCCCATGTGCCCCGGTAGTATAATTTCTAAACTATTTATCATTATAATTATGAGGAGAATCTGCACCTCATGGCAATTAGGGACAATAGCCCTTTCTAATGAAGTCAGGAATATGATAAATTTCCTATAGAAAAGAAGGTAATGTTCTAGAGCCATTCTTGATGTATCTACAATATCTAAGAACTCGCAAATCCTCATGTGATGATAATAATCATCTATTAGTCACATTTTGCAATTCTATCATCATGCATTCATACAATGAAAATGATATGTCAGTAAATGTTCATAACTCTTAAGAAATAATAAAATAAAAATACTTCTGGAAAAATCACAATACATAGCACTTTTCTTCTGTATCTTTTATTTCAAATTAGGCATATTTATAAACTGTTTACCCAGCATATCATTAGAATATGAAAGAACCCTAAATATTTGCTTTGAAATGAGAAGCAATAGTAATATCATGCCCTAAGTACAAGGTGAATTTTTAGTTTTTTTTTAAATAATGGTGAAATAAATAAAAAAGCTTCAAATAATCAGATATTCATCAGTCAAAGAATGGCAAAGACAAAGTGATTGATGCATATTCCACAGTATGCTGATATTAAAAATATTTTTTAATAATTATTGAGTAAGAAAGATGCTAATGATGAATTCTCAAATAAGGAAAGTAAGTTGCAGGGGTATGGCAACTTAAGATTTTTTTTAAAAAACCTTTTTTATAATGGTTGATATTAGAGAATACTATTAATATTATTTGAATTTACCTTTTGTTTTGTGTATAGCAATGGAAATGATAGAATTTGGGAAAGAAAAATAAATACGACCAAAAAGTCTTGTGTAGTGTTAATATATAATGTTATTCTAGAAAATAAAATACTGGGGTGCCTGGGTGGCTCAATTGGTTGAGTGTCCGACTTCTGCTCAGGTCATGATCTTGGAAGTTTGTGAGTTGGAGCCCCGCGGGCATCCGGCTATGTGCTGACAGCTCAGAGCCTGGAGCATGCCTCTCTCTATACCCCTTCCCTGCTCACACTCTGTGTCTCTCTCTCTCTCAAAAATAAATAAACACTAAAAAAAAAAAAAAGAAAATGTATTCATTACAAGAAATATGCTGAGGGATAAGACCTAAAGCCAACATGGTAAACAAAATTGATATGATCAGAGAACACAACTGTGTATTCATTTTATTGTATTGAATTTACATTTTATTTTAGTCAGTTTATTTTATTAAATAATTAAAAAGTCTAGCTTTATTGAGATTATAATTGATAAATAAAATTGTATAAAACTAAAGTATAAAACAGTAGTTTGATATATGTAATATATCATGAATGATCACTACAATCAGGCTAATTGACATATCCATCGCCTCACATAGTTAGGTTTTCCATTTGTGGTGAAAAAATTTAACATCAACTCTCTTAATAAAGTAAACTCCAATACATTAAAGGAGGGGAAAATAAGCAAAATGCATGGATTTAGGACAAGGAGGGCATGGTTCATATACTGATTTAATTTCCCACAACTTTAACTTTGAATACTAGGGCAGATTTATACAAATACTAGTGGGGTAGTGTGTATATTTTAAAAATTAAGAAAAACCATTAAGTAACAAAGATAATGCTAAAATATAGAGTCTATTCATTTGTTGAGTGAGTGCACAGTGTGAATGAAGCCTCTTGTTAGCATTGTCCAGGCAAATAGTCACTATATATATAGGCTGAGGAAGGAGACAAAATAGACAGGAATGTCTCAGAGGCCGCTGGCTGGCTCAGTCAGTTAAGCATCTTACTCTTGATTTCAGCTTAGGTCATAACCTCATGATTTGTGTGTTTAAACCCTACCGGCATCAAGAGACTGCTTGGCTCTTTCTCCCTCTCTCTCTGCCCCAACCTCACTTATGCTCTTGTTCTCTCTCTCAAATATAAAAAAATGAACTTAAAAAAATAGTCCCATTTATCTTTAATCTTTGGTATAATGACTACTGATTTTTCAAAATGTTAATCTCTTTTTAATAGATGACCAGATAACTCCTTTATCTTAAATTTGTTGATTCTAAATCAGCTTATCAGGAGCCTATGGTAAATATAAGGTTACTTATATTGTATGAGATTTGTCAAGGGGGACCCAGAATCAGCCAATATTTTTCTCATGTTCTTAATGAAAGAATCTTCCCAAAAGACCAGTGTATATTTGAAATAGAAAATAGGATCTCAATCCAAGTGAAAATATCTTTCAGAGGTGGTATGCTTTATTTCTTATTTAGCTTGGATTCTTGAAACAATTTGATTATGTATTATAATCACACAGTTTCTTACTTTCTTGCCCCCTGTCTAGCATATGCAATCTTACTTATTATTAATATAAAGTACTATAAAAACACATTACTAATTATCTGATAGGTTTTATTCCATTTTGACTAAGATTTTTTTTTAACCTCTACAAACCTAAGTTCAGTATGATTCGTCTATCACCTCCAATATGACCTTGAACATAACTTGGGACTTAAATTATCTGCCTATAATACTTATTTATTTATTTATTTATTTATTTATTTATTCACTCATTCATTCATTCATTCATTCTATTGGAATGAAGAAGAATATAGGAAGATATAGGAGAATTTTATCCATAAAAAAAGGAAAACAATTAGGCAAAGCATTTCTAGTTTTTGATGCTATAATCAGATTGGCAGAGCATTAAACAAAGATTTTTGGACCCACCTCTGCAACTGAATTGTATGATATTAAGTGGGGATTTTGCATCGATTGGTTAAAGTTCTCTTCAGGGCATCTTTTACTTCTTTGTTCCTTAAGCTGTAGATTAATGGATTCAGCATAGGGATCACCAGGGTGTAAAATACAGAGGCCATTTTATCAATATTGAAAGTATGGCTGGACTTGGGCTGCAGGTAAATAAACAGTAATGTCCCATAGAACACGACCACCACTGTCAGATGGGAGCTACAGGTTGAGAAGGCTTTGTATCTTCCTTTGGTTGAGTTCATTCTGAGAATGGCCACTAGAATAAACATGTAGGATATAAGAACAATCAAGAGGGAAGATAGCAAATTACAACCTGAAAAAATTAAAATGATTAACTCTAATTCATGCGTGTCAGAACAGAGCATAGATATGAGAGGAAGGCAGTCACAGTAAAAATAACTGATAATGTTAGAGCCACAGAAGGACGATTTAAATAATTTGATCGTGAGAAAGAGTGACACAAATGTGCTGTAGAAATAAGGAATAAGGACCAGGGCCCAACGCACCTTCTCAGACATGATGACCATGTAGAGGAGAGGTTTGCAGATGGCTACATAGCGATCATAGGCCATTGCTGAAAGAATAAACAGTTCGGTAATGATGAAAATCTCAAAGACTGCCAGCTGGGTGGCACACCAATGGTAAGAAATAGTATTTTTGTGCACTGCAAAGTTTACCATCATTTTTGGGCCAATGACAGTGGAGTAACCAAGATCAGTAATTGACAGATGTCTAAGGAAAAAGTACATGGGAGTATTTAGCTTGGAGTCCAAATGAGTCAAGATAATTATGCCCAGATTGCCTGTCACTGTGATCAGATATATGATGAGGAAGATTGCAAGGAGAGGTGCTTGCAGCCCAGGGTTGCTGGTGATCCCCAGGAGGATAAATTCAGTCATTTCAGTCACTGCAGAATGATTCTGTTTCTCCATATAATTCATCGTGGAAACCTGCGTAAGGCACAAAATCACTATGTAGTACATCTGAGATACTATCTTTTAAAAGACTATGCATGAGATACAGATATACTCTCTTTATCATGATACATAAAGGAAGACTCCTCTTCCCCACAAGCCCAAACTAGACACACCCACACTCACACTGTAGTGAAAGTGCTTAACAATTAGCTTTTTAAACTGTAATGTATTCTAATGTAAATCTATGAGATGAAGCTTTTGATTGCCAAGGCATCAATTAAAAAAAATCCGTCTCAGATAAGCACATTGCCAGCTACACAACTAGGTAAAGATCCAGACCCCCTCACCCACGAAGTCCCCCTTTTGGAAGGCCCTGGGTGATCTAGAGGGCTGACTGCTGGAGGGACCCTGCATTTCCCTTCTCAAGCTTTAATTCCTACCTCCTGTGTTTCAAATTCACCAATGAAGAGCAAACCCACAAAATTCCAGACATCTCATCCTTGACCCCAATAAAGTCAGAACTCCAGGGCCTTTCCTCTCTGAGACAAAGAGTAGCATGGGTCCCCAGGCAATCCTAGCTGATTGCATCACTATGATAGACTGAGACCCACACACAAAACACAGTGATGGAAACTTTGGTAAAGTATACTTTAAAGGGTCAAAATACTTTGAAGTGATTGCTTTGATACAGTGACCTATATTTTTGGCCCAAAGCTGTTTTAAGTATGTCAAAACACCTATTATCTATCAGCTTTTTTATTTTTAATGTTTATTTAATTTATTAATTTTTAAAAATATTTTTAAATGTTCATTTGTCCAGAGACAGAGCATGAGAGGAGAGGAGCAGATAGAGGGAGACACAGAATCTGAAGCAGGCTCCAGGATCTGAGCTCTCAGCACAGAGCCTGCCCTGGGGTTCAAACTTATGAATCCTGAGATCATGACCTGATCTAAGATCAGATATTCAACTGACTGAGCCACCGGGTGCCTCAATATTTATTTATTTTATTTATTTATGCATCTAAAGAGGCACAGACAGAGCATGAGTGGACGAAGGGCAGAGAGAGAGAGAGAGATTGAGAAAGGAAGAAACAGAATCTGAAACAGGATCCAGGCTCTGAGCTGTCAGCACAGAGCCCAACTTGCAGACCGAACTCAGGAATGGTGAGATCATGACCTGAGCTGAAGTCGGACACTTAATCAACTGAGCCTCCTGGGAATCCCTAAATGTCAACTTTTTAAAATTTTGAAGCAAAGAAAGCAAATATCTATAGCTAAACCATAAACCTTACCTTGTTGACAATAATCATATCTGTTTAAAGTAAGAGGACATAAAAAAGAAATCTTTCTAAATGGTTGATGCAATAGGTGGTGTTCAGGAAACCTTTGATATTAAATATATGTCTCAATATTCTCACATTACTGCTCAATTATTTATCCTGTACAGAATCTAATGCTGTACTGTGTTAATTTCAGAATATTGTTATTTATATCATGTTCACACTTGTCTCATCTGGTGTTTCTGCCTAGTAAATCACTTATTCAATGATTCAATTATACATTCCTTTTGCACTAACATGGATCTGGCCATTGTAATTATTTATGAATTCTTAATGGAGATGCATCTAAAGAGGTCCAGTGAAAGAAGAATACAAATGGATATCAAGCACGGATAGAGAACTCATTATGTGCTGGACACTTTTCTTAGCACTTTACTTATATTAACTCATATGATGCATACAGTAATTTTAGGAAGTAGATAGTAGGTCCATATCCATTTGGACATCAAGGAAATGACTTAACTAAGGCCACTCAGATAATAAGTGATGGAGTCAAAATTCAAAAACGTGATTCTGCCTTCAGAATATATTCTCATAAACACAATAGCAGTCTTTCTATTAAGGTCACCCTGAGTCAATAGGAAATGACAAGTTAGACAGGAGTAACAGCAGGTAAATAAGGATACAGGAAGATTCTTGTTAAAATAAATGACAGAAGCAGTTAAGTTATTTGACCACAAAGGCGGGCACCTGAGAGTACTGCAGAGGATACAGCAGATCACCCCCACACATTAATCCTCTTAATGGCAGAAAAGTATCTTGCAAAAGAAAAAGCAATTTTGCAGAGCATAATGCCCTTGAAGATTTTGGTGATGACCCAGTTTAAGTTGTACGTCCTTACAGTTTCAAGGACCAATGTTTTCTACTCACCTTGCTGGAGAAAGAACTGTGACTTTTTTTGTTTTAATTCTCACTGGTTACTGCAGAATGTATTTAAATATTTTCCTGGCCCCTTGAGACTCATTTTGTTAAAGTTTTAATCTGACTCCAGAATTTAAAAAAAACAATTGCATGTAATTACTTGAGGGACAGTACCATGTGTCTTTGAAATTATTCCTGGAACATCCCATTGGGAAAGATCAAAAGTGTTTTGTACAGGTGTCTCACTGAATGAATAAATTATACAATATCACTAAACACTGGAAATCGTAAATAGGTTTTGGTCAGCATTTCAGTTCATGCACATATTAGGTGTATCACACACATTTGCACACACACACGCTATGCAAGAGTAAATGAAAGAATGTCTTCCTAGAAAAAGATAATGCAATATTGGATACTACAACATCCATTATCCAAAGATATTTTTACTAGATATATAATTATGGGTTAACATAAGGCAGTGTTTCATGACTTGTATTGTTCCTGACAATGTATCCGTGGTAAATCTTTTCTTCATCTGTTCATAAAGGGTCTTTCATCTCTGTTTTTAATGATTTCTCTTTATCATTGGTTTTTGGAAATTTGATTGTGATGCTGATGTACTTTCCTTTCTGTTTACCCTGCTTAGAATAATTTTAGCTTCTTAAATCTTTGGGATTATAGTTTTTAATTTTTTTAATGCTTATTTATTTTTGAGAGAGAGAGACAGAGTGTGAGTAGGGAAGGGGCAGAGAGAGAGAGAGGGAACAGAGAATCTGAAGCTCAGAGCCTAGAGCCTGAAGCAGATGAAGCAGGTTCCAGGCTCTGAGCTGTCAGCATGGAGTCCAACGCGGGGCTCGAACCCATGAACAGCAATATCATGACCTGAGCCGAAGTAGGATGCTTAGCAAACTGAGCCACGCATGTGCCCTGAGACTTGTTTTCAAACTATATGAACAGGAGTCTAAAGTAGCTTTTACCTCTGAGATCTCTACTGGATGCCTAGCTATTTAACAATGATTCTACACTCTGGCTTTCTCAAATTCTCAAGTCTTCCTGCCCTATGTGATTCTGGAATTCTTCAGCTCACAATTCCATGCTCATTCTTTTAACCCACCTGTGGACTTTCACTATAGGCATGCCCAAGTTAGTGTTGAACCATAAACTCAAGAAGACCTTGTGATGTAAATTTATTAAATTCTCCAAAGGTAGGGATTGGCAGAATGGATTTTTATAAATCATGATCCAACCCTATTATCTACAAAAGATTTGCTTTGCTTATAGTTTGTTGCGCATTCAGAAAGTACAGTGAAAACAAGATTCAGAAGATACCTATCCCCCCTCCCCCCAAAAAAAACCTTGAAAGAAGCAAATACACACTTAGTTTACTGATGCAGCATTTAATAAGAGTTTCCATTGGGAATAATGTGAAGTTCTATGGGATAACTAAAAGAAACTTTGAATCAAAAGCAAGGAATGTTTTGGGTGAGTGCATTCAATTAGGATCAAAAGCATAAACTGAACAGATATAAGTATATTGGCTAAATATAAGAGAAATAATTTCTTTGAGCATTATAATTAGTCTTCGCTCTGTAGCCAAAAAGAATGTAATTATATCTATTAGATAGATTATCAAGTGGCATTTGCTTTTATTGTTGTTTCTGAGAACAATATTCCATATTGAATATTAGACACAAAGTTTGTGCTGATTCTTAAAGACCCTGTGGAAGGCATTTTTTACCTCTTTGTTTCTTAAGCTGTAGATCAAGGGGTTAAGCATGGGGATCACTAATGTGTAAAACACAGAAGCGGTTTTATCAGTATTAAAGGAGTGGGCAGAATTGGGCTGCATGTACATAAATAGTAGAGACCCATAGAACACAACCACCACTGTCAAATGAGACCCGCATGTGGAGAAGGATTTTTTCCTTCCCTCTGAAGAATGCATTCGAAATATGGATATCAGAATTAGTATGTAGGACACGAGGACTACCAGCAAGGAAGAGATCAAATTAAATGCTGAAAATAGTATGATCAATAATTCTATTTCTTGTGCATTTGAGCAAAGCATAAGTAACAAGGGAATGTCATCACAATAGAAATGACTGATGACGTTAGAACCACAGAAGGTCAATGTAAAAATCTTAATAGTGAACATTAGAGCCTGAAAGGTACTGTAGAGGTATGGAATGCCCACTAGTAGGTGGCAAAGTCTCTGGGACATGATAACATTGTAGAGCAGAGGGTTACAGATGGCCAAGTAGCGGTCATAGGCCATGGCCGACAAGATGAAAAATTCACTGATAATGAACATAAGGAAGAAAGCCAACTGTGTGGCACATGCATAATAAGAAATGACATTTTTATCTACAACAAAATTTACCAGCATCTTGGGACAAATAACAGTAGAATTACCAAGGTCAATGAAAGCCAGGTGTTTGATAAAAAAATACATAGGTGTATGTAGGCGGGAGTCCACCTGGGTCAAGATGATCATACCCAGGTTGCCCACCACTGTGATCACATAGATGATTAGGAAGACCCCAAAAAGGGGAACCTGAAGCTCAGGCTGCCTTGTGATTCCCATCAGAATGAACTCTGTAAGTGATGTTAGGTTCCGTTGGCCCATTTAGCCACTTTGGCCCAGTTAGCTCTTCTGGGAAGAAACAGAGAGGTTGCTATTAGATTTAATGTAGTTCATTTAAACAAATTATAATATTTGTAGACAGAACGTAAATAAATATTTCTTTGTAATGGGGATAGAAAAATAATTCCCACATCAGGTCTTGAAACTAAAATAAATGATAGAATCTTCTACTCCTCAACCAGAGAGATGCATATGAAATGCATATACTGTGATGGCCAATTAAACTTCAAATAGGGAATACATCCATTGATTTTTAAAAAGCTATATAAGTATTAATATAGATATATTAGACTTCATTTCATCTACACAATGGTATCACGGATTTCCTTTAGTACACTTCCATTTTTATGTGAGATTTCCAGTGAAATTTTGATATTCTTAAAGAAAGAAGCAGAAGTAATCTGGAGGTAATGCAGTTTAAGATTTAGTCTCCTCATTTGCATTTTCAAGGTCCCGAATGAGGCCTTAGCAATGAACTAACAAAGTAATATATCTTTGTAAAATTTGCAAATGTAAAATATTTTAACCTTGTTTAGTTAAGCCTACTTTCTCTCTCCATTCCAACTTCTGCTCCATCATACTTCAGCTAATATCAAGATACTTTCCCATGTATGAAGACATTTGTGGGATCCAGTTACTGAGAGACTGAGTAAATAATACTTTATCTGATGGTTACTGAGTATATCCATAGGGTTCAAAATCAATGATATTTATCACTGAATAGTGCTATCCATTTTGTTGTAAGAACAGCTTTTAAGAATACTCCTACCACCCAATATGCTGAAATATATGTAGAATTTCATTAATAAGAATATATTTATAGGTTATATGACTTTTTTTTGAAAGAGAGAGAGAGAGAGAGAGAGAGAGAGAGAGTGAGTCTAACCAGGCTTTGCATTGTCAGCACAGAGTCCTATTGGGGGCTCAAATCACAAACTGTGAGATCATGACCTGAGCCAAAATCATAAGTCAGATGCTTAAATGACTGATCCAGTCAGACACCCCAAGATTTTATGATGCTTTTGAATTTGTTTATGTCTGAACTTTAAGATTATGTTTTCATTGTAAATAAATATTCACATTTACATCTCAACTTACATGCATAGTTTTATTTCTTTAAAAAATGTTTAACATTTATTTATTTTTGAGAGAGAGAGAGAAGAGAGACAGTATGAGTAAGGGAGGGACAGAGGGAGGGTGACAGAGGATTCAAAGCAGGCTTCAAGCTGTCAGACAGAGCCCAATGTGGTACTCAAACTCACAAACTGTGAGGTCATGACCTGAGCTAAAATCAAGAGTTCGCCGCTTAACCTACTGAGCCACCCAGGTGCCCCTATTTAAAAAAAAAAAAGAAAGAAAGAAAAAGACAAGGCTTTCAAATTAGTATAAGCCTCAAAATGCACAAGATTTGGATCCATTCTTTTTAAAATATACAGTTTATATAAATATTTGGGAATTTCATTGAATATTGAATTTTATATGCTATATTTCCTCTGGTATATTTATTTATTTGCATAAATTGATTCTTCCACTGTAGATATGAGAAGGTCTATAAAGCATTTAACATATTTATTTGAGCACTTATTATGTCAATTTATTTCTCAAACTGCACAATGGGATATAGAGAGAGTACAACACTGATTTGCAAATATTACAGTGCTAAGTGTTCCCTTCACTCATAGAATTTACATTGGAAGTCAGTGAAACAGTGATTGAAGATAGTGAAACTGACTTAGCTCAATCCACCTGGATTCTCTTCCTTTCACTCTGTTTATCAGTGAACATTTGGAACTCCATAGGCATGATCTTCAACTGGAGAAGTAATTGGAGTTGAATGTATTCAGTCAGATAAAATGCAGAATAGAATTACTTTAATCTAACAAGATGTGTAGCTTTAGCCAGTGCAACTACCTGTTAAGGTGGATCAAGCTAGAAACTTCTCTCAGATGAAACTCCTGGGAGCCCTGGGAGCCTAACACAAGGTCAGCTGGAATCTGAAGCTACCTATTGGCAGCTGGCAGATTTCTAAAAATCTGTTAATTTTTAGTGTTGATTTAGCCAGTTTGATCCCAGGAGTAGGGATGGAGGAGAGAGGCAGTACTGGAGACACTATATCATTTTCCTGGATGATACTGTGTATTGTTTCTCCATTGGGTCCCTCTCTGCTTTCAGGGCCCCTCCTCTTGTACAAATAAGCACTAAGCGTTGCAGGATCTGCTGTCATGAGTTTTCCCACAGAATGGAAAATGCACTGGGTTATCAAAGGGATTCAGAATTCTGGTACCAGTCCCACCACTTTGAAGTCTTCAATGTGTTACGAAGAACTATTCTAGTGTTTATTGAGTTTCTCTCCGTTTTCCGGCAGTTATAACCTCTCTATGAAGATATCTGGATTCTTTTACCCTGATCTTCTTTTCTATTTTAATTTTCATTTTACTATAAAAATACTTGACATGAGGGGCGCCTGGGTGGCTTAGTCGGTTAAGCATCCGACTTTCGCTTGGGTCATGATCTCGCGGTTCGTGGGTTCGAGCCCCGCGTCGGGCTCTCTGCTGACTGCCAGCTCAGAGCCTGGAGCCTGTTTCATTCTGTGACTCCCTCTCTCTCTAATCCTCCCCTGCTCACGCTGTCTCTCTCTCTCTCTCTCTTAGAAATAAATAAAAAACATTAAAAAAAAAAAGAACTTCATTCTTAAAAAAAAAATACTTGACATGAGATCTACATGGTTAAAAGATTTTTAATTGAACAATATAGCATTGTTAACTATAGACACAATGTTGTATGACACATCTCTAGAGCTTATTCATCTCACATAAGTGAAACTTTTGCCTGTTGATTAGCAATTCCCCATATGATGTAGGAATCCTGCTTCTGAGTACTTATCAAGAAGAATTGCTATCAAGATCTTAAAGAGATATTAATACCCTATCCATTCTTCTTATTTTGAAAAGAATATCTTATCAGTTTTGGACATCCTGATGTATACATTTTAAATACTTCATTTAGGGCTAACCATTAGAACTGACAGAATATTAAAAAATGACGTTAAAAATGACATTTCAATCTTTAGATATGGTGAGATTAGTTAGGAATTATTTGGGGGTTCAGGGTTTTCTTCATAACTCTTAAAAGTCATTCTGTTTTTTTGCCAGACTTCAAAATCAGTTTGTAAACTCCATTCTGAACAAATAAATCAAGTAGCAAGCAACTCATTTGGGAAAAAAAAATTAACAACTAGAATATTTACAAGCTCATGCCTGGGAGTCCTTATATTAAAATTATTTGTAGTTTATAAAATATTGCAAGGGTAATAATATAGCTTAAATATTCTTTTTCAAATATTTCATTGGATATATTCACGTTAAAGAATATCATTAAACATTAAATAAGACATATACTAAAAATTATTTGTTGTTAGTATGAAATTCATATCTAACTGGGCTTTCTGCATTTTATCTAGAACTTCTAACCTTAGCAGTTTCTAACTGGTGAGACCAATATTGATTTTTTTTCAGGTATTTTTGACTTCCTTTTCACTTGTAATATCCAAATTCCACTATTAACTCTCACAGATCAAATGGATCTATAATATCGAGTCAATTCATAGGATTTAGTGTCCTAAAAAGACCATTCTACCCCAGGGAACCCCAGTTAACAAAAAACATAATGAATTTTTGTGGTGAATTAGAAAGAATCTGCTGTCAGTGACCATGAGAGCATCCATGGTTGGAAGCCAGGAATCATAAGAAATTACCAAGATCCAGGCGATAATCAAAATTAACAAGTCCTACCCACTCACCTTTAATGAATTGGATTTTCTTCTCCTAAATTGCTCTTACTTTTCTTTGGGGAGGGAGAATTTATGTTTCTCTTCTTCTTTGCAATGTTCCCTGAGGAAGTCACATGTAATTCATTCAGATGCTGTGCCCAAATCATCTGAGAGATTTTTTTTTAATTGCTTTGTGGTACCTACTAGTTGTCCAGGACACCCTACATATTCTCTAGTGAAAAAATATAAGGGACAATTAAAGGAAAGGAACAAAACAACATAGATGATAATGTAAAGGTCCACAGAGACCGACATGGTATAAATGCACTCATTCACAGAGTCCGTGATTAAAGTAACAATGGAAAATACTTTGACATCACTAAAACTGGAACAGCTCCAAAAATCATGGATAGATTTGAAACTGACATCATAATGGAACAGGATTTTTTCTTTGAATTTATTATTAAAATACAAAAATATCAGTAGGCCCTGGGTTAAAATACATCATTTAACCTCAATAAGATCGATATTATTATTTCCATATTCAGAGGACACCGAGCTCAGATAACTTGCCCAAAGTCACATGGTTGACAACCAGAAGATTTGAAATTAAAGCCTCATCTTTAATGACTGATATACATGCCTTGACCTTTCATATGGCAAACCTGTAATGATTATCATAATGTAATGTGTTGCCATAATGATTGCCTCAAGCACAATGTTTCCTGAGCTGAGATCCCACCAATATTTGATGTTCCCATCAACTTTACTCATTAATAGTAAAATCTTTTGTCTTTTTTTCAAATTCACTAATTGCTTTTTATGCAGTATCTAGTTTCCTGTTAAAAAAAAATAAACAATAGAGGATGTCAGGATGGCTCAGTCGGTTATGCACCCAAAGGTTGATTTCAGCTCAGGTCATGATCTCAGGGTTCACAAGATTGAGCCCTGTGTTGGGTTCTGCACTGACAGTACAGAGCCTGCTTGTGGTTCTCTCTCTCTTGCTTGAGATTCTTTCTCTCCCTCTCTCTCTGCCCCTCCCTTGCTTGTGGTCTCTCTCTTTCCCTCTCTCAAAATAAATAAACAAACTTAAAAAAAAAAACAATAAAATGCTCATGTCTGACATTACCTCCTGCCTCTAGTAACTAATTCAGGTTCTCTAACATAACTCCTGTTTCTCTTTATAATATCCATGTTTGCCTTTAAATTCTTCAACTATTTGTAATTGTTTTAAATTTCTTAGCTACTATTTCTATCATCTCTGTTATTTCTAGGTCTAGTACTGATGATTTATTTTTCCTGGGGTTATGGATAGCATTTTCCTGCTTATTCAACCTGCAGAGAAACATAACTTTGGATGCTACACATTGCAAACATTCTGCAGTTGAGTAGGGAATTTTTACATCTTTCTTTAAACAGTGTTGAGCTTTCTTTTGGTAAGGAGTTTGTTTGCTTTTATTTACTTGTCATTCTACCTAATCCTTTTGAAAGTTAATTTGAGCTATGTTAGAATAGAGTATAGTGATTTTTTTTCCTCTGGGGTGAGTTATTTTCTCTTTTGCTATCTCCACTGGAAGCCCTAGAGACTCAATACATTTTCTCAATAAGACTTGACAGAATGTAAATGTATCTAATACATCTGGTGTGAACTGGCAGTTTTCATCATACAGATCCCTGATGATTTCTTTTTCCCTGGTAGTTGTTCCTGATCTAGACTTATATGTACACTTTCGAAGTCATCCAAAGTCTCAAACATCATGCCAACATCTTAATCACTTTGGTTAGGTCTTTCTACTCCAGGACTCAGCTCCCACATTACAGGCATCTCAGCGCTTCCTGATCTGATTTTGTGTTTTCATTTCAACTTGACTATTGTATTCTCCATGTGTTCCCAACCACCACCCCGTGTCAGGAACCAGTAAATGTGCCCCTTCTCTCATAGATCACAGTCTTGTGCTAATCATCAAATATCTGAAAACAATTGCTATGTGTGTGTTCTCCAATTTTCCAGTAGTTTTCTGCAGCAGAGTTATTAAAAATCAGATTCCAGTCACAGCAACAGACAAAAGCCCTCAGAAAAGGCATGCCACCAATTTTCCCTTATCAGTCTGATTTTTAGCATCCTCCTATTTCCCCTCATGATTATTATCTACTTTTTTTGAACAGATATCTAGGTATTCTGATGTAACTGTCTTTGGGATGTTTATTCTCCAATCTTTCTTAAAATAAATATTCCATTATTTTTGATAACCCCTCATCTCTAGTGTGTAACATAATGCCTAGAGTATACCATCCATCAGTAACTATTAGTTTGGTGAGTGTAAGCATTGACTCAAAGCTTGATTTCTAGCAGGATTTCCTCCAACTCATTCTGCATGTTAAACCAAGTTTAGAGATGGGTGTCGTAACCATCCGAATTTGCTTTTTACTGCGTGTGCATACATTGCTTTTAAAGTAGTAACATTCATCAGTGTCCTTATCTTGAACATCTGCATAAAGACAAAGTTTGGTGGCACCTGGGTGGCTCAGTTGGTTGAGTGACCAACTCTTGATTTCTGCCCAGTTCACAATCTCACGGGTCACGAGATGGAGCTCTGGGTCAAGTTTTGCCCTGATAGTGGAGAACCTGCTTGGGATTTCTCTCTCTCTCTCCCCACTTCAAAATAAATAAATAATAAATAAATAAATTTCAAAATAAATAAATAAAATTTAAAAAAAAAGACAAAGCTTGTAACAAGCCTAGAAACTTCTAACTATATATCATTTAGGTAATTCACTTTCCTTTTGAACTGATTTATTTTCAATTATTGTTCCTATTATATGCTACTGAATTTCAAAAATCTCCCCATCTTTTGTTTGATATTTTCTTACATTCTTAAAAGCATTTTAGTTAATTATACACTTTAGGGAGATATAGAAATCTTGGGAAAATGTAAAGTCCCTTGAGAGACAGTGTTTCCTAAGTTACTGTATAACATTGAAGCTGTCATAGATCTCCTTAGAGGCCAATGTCAAGTGTGTGTGTGTGTCTATATATATATATACATATATATATATAGATGTACCTTCTATTCAAACTTGTCCTCTTAGAGGAAAAATATTAAATATGTTAAAACTGTGTTTATTAATTTGTTATTCTGCTCCTTGTGTCTTAATATGTAAGATTTGCTTCAACTATTTTACCTGGAGTTATGTTTAGATACATACTATTAATATAATAACTTGATATATCACATAATTATTAACTGAAACTTTTATCACCAATTAAAGCATGGAAAAGTACACAGAGTGTCTAAAGATGAAAGATTGAAATATTTTTTGGTAAGTTCAATTAGTTTTGTAAGTTTTTTTCTTCTTCTTTGAGTTTCCTCATATTTAGTAGATTAGTTAGAAAATTTGTTTTAAGTCTGATGAAATCATATGAGTGTTAAGAATATTAGGTTATGTTTTCTAACTCCACACCTTATCATTCAGTTTTGTTTCAATCATCTTAAATTCTGCAGAGGATGGGCATCTCTGAATAAGCACTATAATTGAATTTCTAAATTCCATTTTGAAGTGCCATTTCTTTAATTATGCTTACAATGAAAACTGTTTACAATAGGTGATCTTTCCTTGAGAAAATGCTTTTTAGTTAGTGTTCTGAAAAGAGGAGTCAGGCAGTTCCATGAAAATTCTAATCAGTACATCTTTCTACAGTGATGGAAATGTCTATAATTTGTGTTGTTCAGTATAATGACTACTAGTCATATATGGGCATTGAGCACTTGAATGAGTACTAGTTCATAGAATTGAAATTTAATTCAGTTTCACTTTCTATTTAAGTATTCACATGAATGCACATTGCATAGGATACTTCGGATGTGATAGACTAATGTGATAGACTATAGTTATATATGAAAAGTCTGGGCTTAACGTCATTTGTTGAAAACACTCATGCATTGTGACAAATATATTGATAACTTCTGAGCAGCATATAAGAAATTGTGAAAATTTGTGGGCAGTAATTTATCAAAGGAAATGTTAAACCAATCATTTTCATTTACATTTAAATGCCATTTTAAATAAAATGAACCAGATATTTTAAATTGGGGAAAGGTAAATTGGTTGACTCAAGTATTTTTTTTAATCATGGTCTATATTTGTCCACATCTTCCCTTAAAACAACACATAGCATTTGCCTATCAATATATTGCCTATCTACCTACATGTCTATCATCTATTATCTATCTATCTATATCTATCTATATCTATCTATATCTATCTATCTATCTATCTATCATCATCATCATCATCATCTACAATCTAATCTATATCTATCATCCTTCTGTTATATATATTTTACTATTTTATCTATAATTTGAGTACTTATTATACACTCAAAGCAATATTTAGCATTTTGCTTGCAATATCTCCTATTTTCTTTTCAATAGTCATGTGATGTAGGTGTAATTGTATGCAGTCTGAGAAAAGATATAGGAATTTGCCAAAGTCAGTAAGTGAGTGGTCATAGTTGATTTTCTGGGTCTCAGAGTAAGTGATTTCACTGGGGATGTCCTTCCAAAAGGCTTGTCAGAAGGCAGCAGAAGAGGCCAGAGAGCCAGGCACTTTAAAGAGTATCATGACATCATTTTGAAGGTCAACCCTTGCCCTAGATCTTCTTGTAATTTATTTCTTTTGTATCTAAAAATAAAGAGTTGAGATCACAGCTTAAACTTAACTTTGCATTCTTTTCACTTGCCACTAAGGTCCCTCATTCTGGTATCATCTTTCTATTGAGGTGGGCACTATAGAAACAGACTAAAAATTTTGAAGGTCTAAATGCTTTTTCAGTGTTTCCTTATGGGATAGAATCATAAGTAGCCTTGAGAAAAAAATTAAGAAACAATTTAATCAAGCTCCTGCAATTATAAACAAAGAGACTTAGATTCAGCAAAATAATGATTCACTTAAAGATACAACTCTATACATGTTTCTATTTGTTTTTACTAAATACCGGGTTGTCCTGTCCATTCTAATTCCCTTATTTTTTTTTTTCATCTCAGATTTCAAGATAAAGAATTAACAAATGGCCAAAGAGAATTTCACAGCTGTTACTGAATTTATTCTTTTGGGATTGACAGATAATACTGATCTGAAAATTATCCTTTTTGTGTTGTTCGTGGTGATTTATGCCATTACCTTGGTGGGGAATATGGGCATGGTTTTCTTAATCCAAATCACTCCCAAGCTCCACACACCCATGTACTTTTTCCTCAGCTGCCTTTCATTTGTAGATGCCTGCTATTCATCTGTTATTGCCCCAAAAATGCTGATCAACTTTTTGGTGGTGAGGGAAACCATCTCATTCTCTGCCTGTATAGTGCAGCATTTGTTTTTTGGGGTGTTTATCACCACAGAAGGCTTCTTGTTGTCAGTGATGGCCTATGACCGTTATGTGGCCATTGTGAATCCTTTGCTTTACAGTGTAGCCATGTCTAAGAGGAAGTGTGTGGGGCTGGTCATTGGGTCATTCATAGGTGGAATGATCAACTCATTGACACACACAATAAGCTTGGGAAGACTGTCCTTTTGTGGGTCCAATGTTGTCAGCCACTTCTTCTGTGACGTTCCCCCACTGCTAAAGCTGTCGTGTTCTGATACTTCCATGAATGAATTGTTGCTCTTAACTTTCTCTGGAGTCATTGCCATGGCTACTTTTTTGATTGTGGTCATTTCCTACATGTTCATTGCTATCACTATCCTGAGGATCCGTTCAGCGGCAGGCAGACAGAAAGCCTTCTCCACCTGTGCCTCTCACCTGGCTGCTGTGACCATATTCTATGGGACCTTAAGCTTTAGTTACATTCAGCCCAGTTCCCAGTATTCTGTGGAACAGGAGAAGGTAGTTTCTGTGTTCTATACACTAATGATTCCCATGTTAAACCCACTGATTTACAGTCTGATAAACAAAGAGGTGAAGGATGCTATGAAAAGGGTCATAGAGATGAAACATTTCCTCTGTTAATTTCAAGTCCCTGTGAATTGTACATCAGTCCACCAGTCCATTCTTTACTTACTAACGATCACATGAATTAAATTAACTATAGTTTCTAAGTATGGTACAAACCATTTTATTCTATATACTCATGTTCACATGAGAAAACAAAAGTGGAAAGTGGAAGTGATTTAATTCATAACCATGTTTTAGAACAAGTAACAAAACTTAGCTTACGTGAGATACATATCTGCGTCAAGTGTAATAAAACTAATTCAATAAAATTTATTTTATCATTTCATAGAATTGTGAATTTTCTGATGTTTGGAAAAGTGAAAGAAAAAATGTACATATACTTTTGGAGATATAAAGGATCAGGAGTTTTCCTAAGATACTTAAAAAATTATTCTCTCAGAAATTTAAGATAATTGTATACATTTTTCTTTAATTTTTATTTTTTTTATTACTGAGAGAGAGAGAAAGAGACAGTGTGAGCAGGGGAGGGTCAGAGAGAGAGGAAGACACAGAATCTGAACCAGGCTCCAGGCTCTGTGCTGACAGTGTGGGACTCGAACCCACAAACTGTGAGATCATGACCTGAGCCGAAGTCGGATGCTTAACTGACTGAGCTACCCAGGCGCCCTTTTCTTCTATTTTTAAAACTTGCATTAAATTATTCAATCAATTTATTTGAGAGAGAGAGAGAACATGAGCAGGGGAGGAGCAGAGAATGAGGAAGACAGAAGATCTGAAGTGGGCTCTCTGCTGTCAGCAGCAAGTACAATCCTAGGCTTGAACTCACAAACCACGAGATCACAACCCAGGTGGAAGTCAGACAGTCAACCAACTGAGCCACCTACGCACCCCAAAACTTGCATTAAATTTTAAATATTGGAAAATCTCTATGGTCACTAAAAAGACAGGTATTATTCCAAATGACATTTTTCAACTAGTAACTACTTGTCGACCGTTCTTAGATATGAGTGACCTCATTTTGAGAAAATGATAGTTACAATCTTCAGCTTGTAATAATGTGCTTTCTTTAAATAATTAATTTATTTTAGTTTTTGCATTTATTCATGTATATTTTATCATATGTATACACTAATTCAAATATCTGAAACTGTTATTGACCTAAATCCATATATATGCATATATATGGATATATTTATTCATACTCATGAAGGCTTACTTCTATGCTTAGTTGATATTCATGCAAGTACATTCCCTAAAATTCTGAAAATCCTAGGGTCTTTGGTTTAATTTTTTAAGAATTATAAGTTTGCTTCTACTAAGTGACAGAAATATTCCTGTTTGTCCTGGATTCTCCAGACCAACTCTGTCAGACATATCTTCCATTGCCATACTGATTTTTTTAATGTTCATTTATTCTTAAGAGAGAAATAGAGACAGAGCATGAGTGGGGGAGGGGCAGAGAGAGAGAGGGAGACACAGGATCCGAAGCAGGTTCCAGGCTTTGAACTGTCAGTAAAGAGCCACACATGAGGCTCGAACCCACAAACTGTGAGATCATGACCTGAGCTGAACTTGGACACTTAACCCACTGAGCCACCCAGGCGCCCCAGACCCCTACTGATTTTGATTTTATTCCTATGGCTTAAGAATCTTTACTCCATTTGGGGTGCCTGTGTGGCTCAGTCAGTTAGATATCCGACTTTAGCTCAGGTCATGATATCACGGTTCTTGGGTTTGAGCCCTGCATCAGGCTCTGTGCTGACAGCTCAGAGCCTGGATCCTGCTTCGGATTCTGTGTCTCCCTCTCTATCTGTCCCTCCCCTGCTCACGCTCTGTTTCTCTTTCTCAAAAATAAATAAACATTAAAAAAAAGTTAAGAATTATTGCTCCCTGAAATCTATGGTTTATCCAGGATGCAGTTACATTGTGACAAGAGCATCATTTTGGAAATCTTGACCAGCATACAGTTAGAAGGGTAAATCTTTCTACATGTTACCAACATTCTCTTCTGATCGTTTTAAGGATTTAAAATTTCTAAGTTGTGGGGTACCTGGGTGGCTTAGTTGGTTAAGCACCCAGCTCTTGATTTTGTCTCAGGTCTTGATTTCCTGGTTTGTGGGTTCGAACCCTGCATTGAGCTGCACACTGACAGCACAGAGCCTGCTTGAGTTTCTCAGTCTCCTTTCTCTCTCTCTCTCTCTCTCTCTCTCTCTGCCTCTACTGCACTCACACGCTCTCCCCCCTCTCTCTCTCCAAATAAATAAACTTTAAATCCCTGATTTTTTTCCTGTCATTATTTCAAGATTTTTCTTTTTCTTTCCTTTTTCTGTTAGAGGAAGTAGCATTAGAAAGTTACTCTTTTTAGATGCCTAGTTATTTCCCCTGTTAAACATATACTCCTCTGGAGAATTCTTTCCCTTGAGACACCATCTTTGTCTTAGAGAAAGAGGGTCAAGTACATAACTCAATTAGGTGTCTTAGGAAAAGAAAGGTCTTCCTCATGGCAAGAGAACCCCAGTTGTCATTTAACATCCCTTCCATAATGACATCCATCTGATTGCACTGAACGGCCCCTGCAAAACAAAACAAAACAAAAACATACACACAACATCCTTTTTAAACTTTTTCCACTACATTAAATTTTTTTTTTAGTCCTCAAGGTTCATGATAGGACAGAAAGGAGTATGTATGACCAAGGAAAAATTTTATCAAGAGGTAAGTTTTAAAAATGCCAAAAACTTCAGGTATGCCTGGGTAGCTCAGTTGGTTAAACATCTGACTCTTGATTTGGGATCAGGTCATGAGCTTATGGTTCATGAGTTTGTGTCTCACATTGTGCTCTGTGCTGACAGTGCAGAATCTACCGGAGATTCTCTCTCTCTGCTTCTTCTCTGCTTGTGCTCTCTCTCAAAATAAATAAATAAACTTTAAATAATAATAATTAATAATTATAATAAGGTCTCTCAAAATAAATTTAAAAACTTTAAATAATAATAATAATAATAATAATAAATTAAAAATGCCAAAACTTTCTACAACAGAATAAACTCTGAAATTTTACTTTGTCTACTCTATGGTTGACTGATTTCTATTACACTGAGCTATGAAGTATATGAATAGGCAGATACCTCTGACCATATGTTTTGCTATTATTTCATTTCATGTGCTATTTCTGGTAAGTTTGTTGAGATTTAAAGAATATCATACAAATTAATCCTTATCATCAAAGAGACAATCGAGGTAAGATTGAGTGTAAATATAATATGAACTTCTGCTGAAATATGACACAGTAAGGGATAGGAATGCACACCCTTCATGCTTTCCAGGATGTCACTCACACACACGAGAAATCAGAATAGAGCTCCTCCTGTAATATGACTTCTGAATCTTCTCTACCTCATAGCAGTCCTATTCAGCTCTCCAAGTGGTTCCTCTTTCTCCAGGGAATTCTGAAATATACATAGTACCAGTTGCCATTCCCCATATCCTACTTCTTTCCCAGTGGTGCCTTTCTCTAATTACAAAATCATATGCAGATGCAATTTAACACCTGGGAATATTATGGTTATTGTAGGCCATTAAGTATTTAATGAATCTCAGATCATTCCTTATTCTAAATATAATAACATTTAACTTTCATACTCAAGATTCTCAATTAGTTATCTCTCTCCCTTTTCCTCCCTCTCTCTTTCTTATATTTTCACGAGCTCTTTTGATGACAAACTGTGTAGGTTGACTAATAATTTTTTTTCATGAGGTTGATAAAGTTATAGCTTGTTCTTTTTATCTGTGTAATCACTGTAGTGAGCAGCCTTTGGGTAGTAACATGAATCAGGACAATATTCAATATATTGTACTTCAATGGAGAGGTGTTTTTCACATCTTACTCTATATGAAAGGCACACTCTAAAACAAAATGGTGCCCAACCTTCACAACTGCATATAATGCTCTGCCTTTCTCCATTATATCCTTTAGAAAGGCTTTTTTCCATGCACTAACTAGGTCTCTCAACAGATAGTGGTTCAAGAAAGAGGGTCATGTTTTTCATTAAAAAAAAAAAAAAAAGTGATGGACTGTTGAGCTTCACGGCTTTTACTAGCTCCACTGCACAATGTCAGAGTCAACATATTCCCTTGTCCTTAAGTTATTTTCCAAATGGGTGAAACTTGGATAAAATATCAGCAAAGCCTAAGGAGCAGAAGATGATGGAGAATAAACATCCTCCTTACAGGCCTCTCTCTCTCTCTCTCTCTCTCTTTTAAAGAATATCTATCCCTTCTATTGTCCCTTGGAGAATTCCTACTACAAATCATTAACAATAGACATATTTTTTTTGTTTTTTGTTTTTTTTTTGTAATTCTGCTTCTCCTTACCTTTATTTCTCAAAGGGAGCCAAACTTTGACATATATCATTTCTTAAAATATAAACCTACGTGTTTATTTCTTTTCAAGATGTTTCTGATAGCTCAATACTAATTATTGCCCCTCCTCCAATTTATTACACATTTACTCAGGCTTTGTCTTGCATTCACTTTGTTATGGCTTTATATTTGAGCAAATTCACCCATACAAAATGCCTGAGTAGGGGCAACTGGGTGGCTAAGTCGGTTAAACACCCAGCTCTTGATTTTGGCTCAGGTCATGATCTCATGGTTTATGACACTGACTCCTGCGAAGAATGAATGTCTCTCATACAGTCCCCAAAGATGAGATATTATTATGTAGTAGTCTTTATGACCTTCACAAAGATTCTTAATTACATCAACAGTTTGATAAAATTTATACTCACATGACATTGTGTTGTGCAATATATATTTTTTTCTATTTTGAGACTTTATTTTTTTAAGAGAAGTTTTAAGTTTAGTGTAAACTTAAGAGGGTACAGAGATTTCCCACATATTTCCTGCCCCAACAAATGCATAGCTTCTCCATGCCCTGTAATCCACATTCTCCACTAGCCTACAGTTGTTACATTTGATGAACCTACTCTGATAAAGCATTTTCACTGAAACTTTATCATTTATATTACTAATCATCTTTGGGGTTGTATTTTCGATTGCTTTGGACAAATATATAATGTCTCATAGCCACCATTATACTTCCACACAAAGTGTTTTTACTGTCCTAAAACTTTCCTCTGTTCCTCTATTCATTCCTTCCTCTTCCCTAACTCCTGGAAATCACTGATCTTTGTACTGAGTGTCGTTTTCAGATTGTTGTGTAGATGGAATCATACTGTATGTGGTGTTTTCAGATTGGCTTTTTTCACTTAGCAACTGTCATTTACAGTTATACCATACCTTTTCATGGCTTTATAGTTCATTTCTTTTGAGGGATGAATAATAGTCCATTGTCTGCATGTGTCATAGTTTACTTACCCATACACATTTGGGAGGGAAACTTGATTACTTTGAATTATGTAATTTTTTTTACTTTTTCAAAATTTTTTGTTTTAAGTTTTTATTAAAATTCTAGATGCTTAATATATAGTGTAATATTGGTTTCAGTAGTAGAATTTGGTGATACATCACTTACATACAACACCCAATGCTCATCACAACAAATGCCCTCATCATGCACTTTTTAATTTTTATTCCAATGAATTATTTTATTCAATGTCCATTGGGTGAACAGAGAATTTATTGCATCATGCTGACCAAAGCAAATATCATAAACTAGTAACATCAATAAAATCCCAGAAACACTAAGAAAATTAAAGGTAAACAAAAGGGAAATTAAAAATAAGCACATGGGAAAGTGGAATGACATAGTGTAATTATACATGAGAGGCAAAATCGGCATGTCCTTGCCATTGCATCCATCCTCATTTGCCTTAGAAATATGACAGACTGCAAATAACAGGATTGTTTATTTCCCTTTGCTTCTCTCATGTAGGACAATCAATTGATGCAGGTAAATGGTAATAGTACATCAAAATATAGTGCATAAAAGTATTGATAAATATTGCAAAACATCAATCCAAGAAAAGAAAAGCAATGCAACTAATTCATTATAGAATAATCCTGTTACCCAAGGATACAGAAACAAGTGAAACATATTTTTTAAACATGGATAATTACTTTTCTTAAAAATATAAGGGAATACTATAATATTCTAAACCAACAAGCCAGATTATTGAGAACAACCAGTTGAGGGAAAAAGCACAAACCACGGAGTGCTCAAAACGTTTCTTAATTTGGAAGTCCTCTGATATCAACCACATGGCCCAAGGGCCACTCAGATTGCTGAATTACAAAGTATGTTCATCCAATAGACTCATATATTGATGAGAAAAAAGGTGAATCTCAATGCTTGTAATAAGGGTGTTTGAACACACTAGTATGACTGAATACTTCAAATCATGAAGTATCACAAAAACAACCAGTATTACAATCATTCCAAAACATACCGGGGAAGAGTATGATGGCTAACACAGGAGGAAAGGACTTATACACATGCAGACACACACACACACACACACACACACACACACGCACGCACAAATGCATGGGCACTGCAATTTTATAATATACAGGTAAGAAAACACAAGAAATCCTTGACAGCTTTATGTGTATGTGTCTCTCTGTGTGTATATCCATCTAACACATTCTACTGTACTATACTATTCACTTGATTTACATACAAAATCCACCTATTTCTTGTAAGGAAGGCAATTTTTTATTTTACTATCTTGTTCACAAATCAATTTATGGCAGTTGGACATGTCTAGCTTACATAAGACAATATATAAACATATAACATATGTTGAACTCATTTGTGTTTCCTATTTTCTTTGGAGACACGTAGAGAAAAATTTTAAATCCATGACCTCGTTTATGGTAATCCTATTAAACAGTGCATTTTAAGAAAAAAATATTACATATTTTTTTCCACATCCTTTGTCCTGCATATTTTACATCCTTGTTCCTCAAGCTATAGATCAAGGGATTCAGCATGGGGATAACGAGGGTGTAAAATATGGATGCCACTTTATCAGTGTCAAAAGAATGACTGGATTCAGGTTGCACGTACATAAATATCAGAGTCCCATAGAACACTGTGGCCACTATCAGGTGGGACCCGCAGGTAGAAAAAGCCTTGTGTCTCCCCTCAGCAGAGTTCATCCTGATAATGGCTATAAGGATCATCAGGTAAGACAGAAGAACTATCACAAGGGATGAAATCAAATCAAAACCAGCTAAAATCAGAATAATCATTTCAGTTTCATGTGTATTTGAGCACAGCAAAGATAACAAGGGGAGACTGTCACAATAGAAATGGCTGACAACATTGTAGCCACAGAAGGATAAACTAAAAATCTTTACGGTGACGATCAGAGACACAAATGTGCTGTAGAGATATGGAATTCCCACCAGCACCCGACACACTCTCTGTGACATGATGATGGGATAGAGCAGAGGGTTACAGATGGCCACATAGCGGTCGTAGGACATTGCTGACAGAATAAAAAGTTCACTAACAATGAATACAAGAAAGAAAGCTAGCTGGATAGCACAAAAATAATAGGATATTGTATTTTGATCCACAACAAAATTTACTAACATTTTGGGTCCTACGGTTGTTGAATAACCCAGATCAGTGAGAGCCAGGTGTCTGAGGAAGAAGTACATGGGTGTTTGCAGTCTGGAGTCCACCTTGGTAAGGATGATCATGCCCAGGTTGCCCACCACTGAGACTATGTAGATGATGAGGAAGAGCCCAAATAAAGGAGCCTGCAGCTCAGGACGGTCTGTGATTCCCATGAGAATGAATTCATTGACAATTGTTAGATTTTGTGTTTCCATGCAGACTTATCAGTAAACCTCTTCTGGATAGAGACATCAGCATGGTCAATAGATTTCATGCATTGCCACCTGGGTGATTTTTATTATGCAAAACTCGTATGAATAAAATACATCCAAACTTTTCAATTTCATATATTTGAAAATGCACCCATCTCCCTCAAGACTAGTATAACATAAACACAGATAGTCAGTAGTTTTCAACTAGAGGCAATTTTTACTATAACCAAATGTCATTTTATCTATGTCTAGAAGACATTTTGGTTGTCACAACTTGAAGGTGGGGCTCTATGGGCTTGTGATGATTAGAAGTTTGTTTCTAAACATCCTGCAGTACTGAAAATCCAGTCAGAAATACCAATGGTGCCAAGTTTGAGAAACCAGAATGGTATTGATAGATAGATAGATAGATAGATAGATAGATAAAGAAATAGATACATAGGTAGATACAGACACATATACATATAGAGATAGATATGGACATAGATATGTATAGGAAAATTTTTAAAAATGAAATCTATGTTTAAATTTGAATATAACACATCTAAACCATATTGCACTCTATTTTATAAAGTCAATTAATCACTTATATAATTGCAATTGCACAATGACATTTAAACATTGTAATTCATAATATGACTTAATATATGTCAATATATAATAAATTATGCAATTACATAATAATTACAATAAAAATTTTAAATCACAAATTCTAAAAATATACAGAACCCATTACTTCAATACATAGACCTATAAAATCCTTTACACCTACAGGTGACACAGGCTGAAATAGTTGACAAACTTGACAGATATTGGACATGTGTGTAAAAAAAAAAAAAACTACAACAGATTACAGTTGAGAATTGTTTGTCTTTATTGCATAAATAAATGAGATATATTTATGTAATATAGTCTCTGTTATACCTCCATTTGTGACATATATCAAAGTTAATCTGGACCAATTTAGGTAAGTTATACTTAAAACTATTTTTATATACAATACAATACTTCCTTGCGTAGGGCTATTGAGAGGGATAAATGAAAATTGAATTATTCAATTACCTATGCTACTTGGAAATCATGTACATAGTGTTTTTTGTGTTTATTTGTTTTAAGTTTATTTATTTATTTTGAGTGAGAGAGAGCATGCAAGCAGAGAAGTGGCAGGGAGAAGAAGAGACAGAATGCCAAGCAGGCTCCATACTGTCAGACTAGAACTCTGTGTGGGGCTCAAACTCATGAACTGTGAGATAATGACCTGAGCCAAGATCAGGAGTTGGATGCTTAAATGACTGAGCCACTCAGATGCTCTTGTTTTTGATTTTTAAAAATTTTTCCAAAAACTTAGTTCAAAGCAGGCTTTATTACATATTTATATGTAAATTCTTCTGGACTGTGACTTATCTTCTTTGTCCAGGTTATGATTATGAACAGGTGCAGAATTGGTCAAGTAAGATGGAACGCAGCTTAGTGCAGACCCTACGCTTAGCCCCTTCTCCATAACTATATTGGACCATCAGGTACTATTGTTTTAATTACTTGTCTTCCAATTTCCCTAACTATTTTAACAAAATATAAGAATAAGTTTCTTTTCATATAAACTTTCTTAAAACAAAATCATCCCCAAGGAACGTTTTCATGTCAATTAGACATGTACTAACATGCATGTGACAAATCAAATATACTTCATCATACAAGAACCCAATAGAGAATGAGAAAATCTAGGCAAATAGGGAGAATGAGCAGCCATGGGCATTGTTTCCATATTAACAAAGATTCATTGAAAAAAATTCCCTTTGGATAAAGAGATACTGTATTTTAAAATAATTTAAATTATTTTAACCATTAAATCTTAAATTATATCGAGAGGGTCACAAAAAAGAGCCTGAGGTCACTATATAATTAAGAATTTGGAAGGACATCAAAATGAAAGACTCAGCACCTACAGCTTCTTAATTTTGCCAAAATTTAAAAACGAATATCTCTTTAGCCATGCTTCGTTTGATCTCAGTTTTGGTGTGTGTTGGAGATATAATTAATTATATAAAATAAATAGTTTATAAGCTATAGCGTGATGTTGCCTTAAAGATGCTTTTGAATATTTATTTGTCAATCCAGGTGAAAATAGTCAAACAATTAATATGAAGAGAAAAGGATAGGTATCATATTCCTGCTTAGGGGTTATGGAGTAATAGAAAAGAAAAGCAAAACCAAAACAAAACAACAAAATCCTCCCAAAACAAAAACAAAACCAAATACTAAATCATAAATGGCAATTTTTTCCTAGCGCTTTGCTATTGAATTAAATCAGAACTTTGCCTATGTCACTTGATCATTGTTGGTGTTGGGAACATAAGATACCCCATGAAATCCTGTCATTTTACCTGTAATGAAGCCTCTGTCTGGACTCCCTCATGTGTTTCTTACGTGGCATACTGAGAACAATTTATGTTTTTTTTCAGCTTTTGAAGTTCTCCCTGAGGAGATTCTAAGCAACTTGTTGATTATCCCAAAAGTATTTGCGAGCATAACAAAATGTCAAGGTTGTCCTTTAATTATCAGAGAAAATTTGTGTTCACTGTATTTTCTTTCTCTCTTTCTTTTCTTTCTTTCCTTTTGACTTCCTTTCTGAATTCCTTCCTGACTTCCTCTCTTCCTCGCTCCCCTCCTTCCTTCCACCTTCTCTTCCATTCTCTTCCCCTTCCCTCCCTCCTTCCTTCTTTTCTCCCTTTCTTCATTCCTTACCCCTTATTCCCCCTCCTTTCCCCTCTTCCTTCCTTCATTTCCTCCTTCCTTCCTATTTTTTACTCTTGGTTAACTTTCCTGTTGCATATATGGGACTCTTGATTAAAATATCAAATCTATAGGGGATTCCAACAAGAATCTGCATTTCCACAATAGTCTCCTGGAATGAAAAGCACATTGAAGAAGTGTTTAAACACTCTCCTATCACATTATTTTTATTTTTTTAGGTAATTAAAATAATACAGTGTGCAAATATGAGGTGCTGCTTCTTTGATTGATTACTCTTGTTTTTACTTTTCCTGTAGGGACAGAAATTAGTTAGTTACTTCTCATTTTATTGTGAATTTCCAACTGTCTGTTTGCTTCTCTTCTATTTTTTTTCTTTTTAGTGCATAGTGTACCAGTCCAGTGGCTCCATTCTGAGCACCCCCGACCCCCAAAATAGATCTATTCCCTTGTCACGAAATCCCATCTATCTATCTCTTTGTAGTGACACTCCTGCCTCTGCTTTTGCCACTGTTACTAATTCCTGGTAACCAATGATCTTTTTTCCATCACTACATTTTTATCTTTTAAAAGATGTTGTATGGAAAGAGCCTAAGTGTCCCCCAATGGACGAATGGATCAAGAAGATGTGGTTTATCTATACGATGGAATACTACGTGGCAATGAGAAAGAATGAAATCTGGCCATGTGTAGCAACATGGATGGATCTTGAGGGTGTTATGCTGAGCGAAATAAGTCAGGCAGAGAAGGACAAATATCATATGTTTGCACATATAGGAGGATTAGGAGGAACTTAACGGAACACCATTGGGGGAGAAGAAGGGGGGAAATAGTGGGGGAGAGGGAGAGATGCAAACCATGAGAGACTCTTGAATGCTGAGAACAAACTGACTGATGGGTGTGTGGGGGAGGGGGGGTGATGGGCATGAAGGAGGGCACTTGTAGGGATGAGCACTGGGTGTTATATGGAAACCAACTTGACAATAAACTATTTGTAAAAAAATTAAAAAATTTAAAAACAAAAACCAAAATAATAATAATAATTAAAAAAAGATGTTGTATAAGTAATATACCATCCTGTGGGGCGCCTTCATGTCTCAATCCATTAAAGGTCCCATTCTTGATTTTGGCTCAAGTCATGATCCCTGGGTCATGGGATGGAGCCCCGGATGGGGCTCTGCCCTGGGCCTGGAGTCAGCTTAAGATTCTCTCTCTCCCTCTACCCCTCCCCAACTCATGCATACTCTAATGCTCTCTCTCTCTAAAATTAAAAAAAAATCCATTTGTAATCTTTAAAAAATGTTTGTTCATTTTTGAGAGAGAGAGAGAGAGGAGAGAATATGTGATTGGGGGAGAGGCAGAGAGACAGTGGCGAGGGGGAGACAGAGAATCTGAAGCAGGCTCTGTGCTGACAGCAGCAAGCCAGAGGCAGGGTTCAAACCCACCATGAGATCATGAACTGAGCTAAAGTTGAATGCTCAACAAATTGAGACACCCAGTTGCCCATGCCACTTGTAATCTTTTTAGATTGATTTTTTCACTCACCAGAATTCTCTTGATATTCATTTGTGTTTTGTGTCTACAAATCATTTATTCCTTTATTGTTACTGAGCAATATGGCATGGTATCAATTAATTTAATCATTCATTCACTGAAAAGCATTTGAGTCCTTTCCAGTTTTTGACTATTATGAGTAAAACTTCTACAAACATTCACTTAAAAATGATTATATGAACATAGATTTTCATTCACTTAGGATAAGTATCCAAGAGTGTGATTTATAGGTTGTTTTAATTTGAATGAAGTCCAGTTTACCAGGCAGTAAAACCTTGGATTGCAAGTAACCTGTTCTGTGAGTGGTCCTCAAGATGAGCAAACATTTCTAATGAATTTTTACTTGATAACGAGCAATGTCTTGCAATACGAATAACACGTGATGCCAAACATCACATGATCACATCTGAGTCAATGGTTCCTCTCTCTCTCTCTTTGGAAACTGACTTTGATATACAAGCGCTTTGGATTACAGGCATGTTTCCAGAATGAAATAAGCTCACAAACCATGGTTTTACTGTCTTTACACTTAGAGTTTATGCTTTTGATGTCATGTCTATAAACTCTTCACTGGCCTGAGGTCCCCAATATAGGTTTTCCCTTATGTTTGTATCTAAATGTTTTATAGTTTGCCATTTTATATTTAAGTTGATATTCATTTTGTTATTCTATTTTTGTATAAGGTTTAAGTCAATGTTATTTGTTTGTTTATTTTTGCCTCTGTACTCCCAAATACAGCACCACCATTTTTTAAGGCAATTCACCGTCTATTGAACTACCTTTGTGTCTTTACAAAATTTTAGTTGAACTATTTCCAGAGGTCTATTTATGTAAGGTTGATCTATGTGTTTGTATCTCCACTAATTGCACATAGTGTTGATTATTGTGGCTACATAGTGGACATGGAGTGGATTGTTTTCTTCCTCATTATGGTACATTTTACTTTATGTTATTGTTATTTTTTTAATTTTTACTTATTTTTAGAGAAAGAGAGAGAGTAGCAACAGTGGTGGGGGCAGAGAAGGAGGGAGAGAGAATCCCAAGCAGGCGCATGCTGCCAGTGCAAAGTTCATTGTAGGGCTTGATCTCACAAACAATGAAATCATGACCTGAGCCAAAATCAAGAGTCAGTTTCTTAATTGACTACACTGCCCAGGAGACCCTCATTATGCTACATTTTAAAATGTGTTTTATCTCTGCTAGTTCCTTGAATTGTCACGTAAGTTTCAGTATAAAGTTGCTACTACAAAAAATCTTGCTGGGTTTGCATTAAATATATAGATTGGTTTGTAAAAAATGGATATTTTTAGTGTATTGAGTCATTTAATCTATGAACTCACTGTGCCTACTAATTTATTCAGATCTTTTTTGATTTCTTTAATTACTATTTTGTACTTTTCTGCATACAGATCTTGTACATGATTTGTTTCTAACTACATATTTCAGTATATGTGGGGGGTTTGAATGTTTTATTTTTTTGTTTCTTTATGTGTGTGTATGTGTAATATGTATTATTATACTTATTATATATAATATATAGTTGAATTATATATACATTATATTGGTTTCTGGTTTGGGAACATTACAAATAAAACTTCAATAAAACTGAAGGGGAAGAAAAATTCCTCCTTTACCATCTTAATGTTTCCACCTTGGCCTGAGATCTAACTGACATAAGAGATTAATAGGACAAAAGCATTCAGATTTTATTTAGTAATTTTTTATATGTACGTGAGAATCTTCACAAGAAGAATGAAAACCCAAAGAATTGACTGGGTCAAGTATTTACCTACTAAGCTGAACAAAGAGTGACAATCATAGGGGCGGGTGCCTGGGTGGCTCAGTTGGTTGAGCGTTGGAATTTGGCTCAGGTCATGATCCCACGCCCTGAGAGTTCCAGCCTCACGTTGGCCTTTGTGATGACAGCTGAGAGCCAGGAGCCTGGCTTCAGTTTCTGTGTCTCCATCTCTCTCTGCCCCTCCCCTGCTCACATTGTCTCTGTTTCTCTCTCTCCATCACAAAAGTAAATAAACATTAAAAAAAAATTTTAAGTGGAAAAATAAATGGCAATTGTAGAAGATTAACTAAAATATTTGTGGGGACTAAAAACAGATAAGAGTTATTTTATCAGGCTCTATTTGTATAGGTTTCTCTTGGGTTTGAGCTTCCATCTCTGGTGATGAGGGTGTTTTCCTCTTCTGGTATAAGAAGGCCATCTTTGACCTGGGCATTTCATTTACTGCTTTCAGAGAGAAAAGGAGAGTTCAGAGTGCCCTTCTTGTACTTCCTGTGTTTTCTGCATCTTCAGCGCAAAGTGATCAATATGCCAAAGTAGCAGATTTGGAAGTGACATGTTCTGAACTCTTTCAGTTGCTATGAACATTTGGGTACAAGTCTTATAAGGATATGTGTTGTCATTTCTCTTGTGTAGAAAGTGCGTGGGAGTGGAAAGGCTCAATAAAGTGTTAAGACACTGATGCTTATAACAAAGTATTTTCAAATAGCAATGCCATTTTATTTTCCATCAAAAATGCACTAAATTTTCTGTTTTTCTGTATGCTCACCGACAGCTTGGTATTCTAATAGATTTAGAGTGTTATCCCATTGAGGTTTTAAACTGGATTTCATCAGTGAACAATGATACTAAGCAACTTTTTATGTACAAATTTCTCATCTTTATATATTATTTGGTGAAGAATTTTTCAAATGTTTTGCCCATTCTGGAGGTCTGTTATTATTACTATTGAGTTTTGAGTTGTATATATAATTTATATATAATTTATAACTTACATATAAATTATATATATGTGTGTATACATATATAATTAGCCCATCATCATTCATTATAAGGTCTGTTCTTTTTTTAACAAATAGTCTTTTTCTTTTGCCTTGTGAAAAATTTGTTGTTCACATATGCATGGGTCCTTTTTTGGCCTATCAATTTTGTTTCATTGATCTAATTGTCAAGTTTTATACCAGTTCCAAACCCTTTTGACAACTGTAGCTTTGGAATGGGGCTTGCAATCAGTTAGTATTTTTCATAAAGTTTATATTACAGCTCTGTTTCTCTTCATAAAGTAAATCAGGTAGTCTATGTTTTGGCTTCCCAGTTCCTCACAAAAAAATAACGCCTGCTTGGATTTTTGTTGGAGTTGTATTGAGCCTATAGATACATTTGAGAAAGTTTGGTATTTTAACAGTATTTAACATTCCATAAAATAAGCATAGTCTCTCTCTCACTTATTTACATCTTTAGTGTCTTATAACAATGTTTCTTAATTATGTGTACATGTATTCTTTTCATATTTATCTTTAAGTATTATATAGTTTTTGATACATTTTTAGCAGGTGTTTTGAAATTCCATTTCTAATTTTTCCTGGGTTGTTTATAGAAATAAACATTAGTTTGCATCTTGAATCTCTTTTTGAAAAAAAAAAACACACACAGTAAATTCACTTTTCAGTTCGATTGCTTTTTTTCTATAGGTTCTCTTAGCCTAATTTGGTAGATTCCATTTGCTAAAACTCTTAGAATCGTTGCATAAGCAATCATAATTTATATTGTTCTGTCATTTTCTTTACTTATGGTGCTTTTGCTTTTAACATCAGGGGAAAGCACTCCTCAAAGAAAGTTGACTTTTCACTTCAGTTTTCTAGAAGAAAATGTGTGTAATTTGTTATTCATTTTACTTAAACATTTAGTAGAGTTCCCCAATCGACTCCTGGACTTGATTTTGAATTGGTGGCAGTTATTTTTCATAAATATTTCTATTTTGAAATCCCTTCCATCCTGGATTTTTTAATACAGTATTTCTTAGTGTCCATTAATATAAAAGTATATAACACACCTATTGTTAATATCCTAACCTAAAACAAATATTTTATTTTTTTGTTTTATTTATTCCTGAGAGACAGAGAGCATGAGCAGGGGAGGGTCAGAGAGAGAGGGAGACACAGAATCTGAAACAGGCTCCAGGCTCTGAGCTAGTTGTCAGCACAGAGCCCGACGCGGAGCTGGAATCCACGAACCACAAAATCATGACCTGTGCTGAAGTCGGACGCTCAACCGACTGAGCCACCCAGGTGCCCCTAAAACAAATATTTTAAATAGACACCCTTTGTGTCTCTAAATTCTTCGTACCTTTTATATTCTAAAGTTTTGTTAATCTTTCTGAATCATCACTGTGTGATATAAAAACTTCTAACATTCTTCATAACATCAGTACAAATTTCAGTTATGTACCTATTCTTGATTTTTTTTTGCATTTTTCAATTTTGTGTGAAATATTAAACTTTCTGAAATAATTTTAGGTGTCCTTCGTAGTGAAATAGAGACTAACTTTTAAAATAAAAAATATTTTCAAATTTTGTAAATCTCAATGCATTTTGTTCTCTTTTTGGTTTATCATTTGAGGGAATATGAAAGTTACAGGATTTATTTTAGATGTGGGATAGTGGGTATTGTTGAGTTAGCTTATAGTTTTCAGATTCATATATGGGAGACTTCTACTTTTGTCTATTACAAAAGTCTTCATCATTCACTAAGGATAATTTGGGGAAATTTATAACCAAAAATATCAATTTAAACATTTTCATAATCTTAGCAGCCACCAATAATGAATATTTGTCTCTAGGAAACAAAGTATCTTTTTGTATTTATATTTCCAAAATTCATGCTCAGTGCATATGTCTTCTTAATAAATAAAAAAATCAGTGACATAAAGTTTTTAGTTTGTCCTCACATAAAAATATATAGATAGTGGAGTTTTTTGTTCCAAAGAGTTATTTTTATTCAAATTTGACTGGCTATGTATAATTTTTTTTTCCATGATGGAGGACAGAGAAAACAGAGCAGTCTCTCTGTTATGTAAATAAAGTTCCATGAATGACTAAGATACACATCTTACAAAATTTTCACTGGAAATATAGTATAGAACAAACTATGGGATTATCTCTTTGTGGTTCCTAGTGAGGGATTTTCAAATCAATGCAGTGAAACAATGGATCTCAGTAAAAATATATTACACACTTATAAGAACCGATGCCAAAGAAAGTCATCCCATGAAAATGTGGCAAACCTAATTCAACAAAGAATAGACCTCTTATGCAAAGACACAAAGCCAATTAGAAAATGAATTTTAAACCATAAGTATTGTTATTTCTCAGAGATAGGAAAGTGTAACAATCTCATTAGACAAACACAAGTGTTTAGAAATCAAGACACCAATAAAATATAAAATCAAAAATCAAAAATTGGAAGCTTCTATGGGAGACCTCAAGAAACATACCTTTCTTGGGGTGCCAGAGTGGCTCAGTCAGTTAAACATCTGACTTCAGCTCAGGTCATGACTTCGCAGTCCTTGAGCTCGAGCCCCACATCGGGCTCTGTGCTGACAGCACAAAGCCTGGACCCTGTTTCAGATTCTGTGTCCCCCTCTCTCTCTGTCCCTCCCCTGCTCATGGTCTGTGTCTCTCTTTCTTGCTAAAAAATAAATAAACATTAAAAAAAGAAACATATCTTTTCTCCAGCTTTATTGAGGTATAAAGGACATGCAACATTGTTTAAGTTTAAGATGTACAATATGTTGATTTGATGCACTATGTACTTCAATATGATTACAATTTAGCATTAGCTACATTTTTCAGCATGTCACATGAGCACCATTTCTGTTTTGTGTAGAGAATTTTAAGAATTACTCTCTTAGCAACTTTAAAGGATATAATGGAGCACTGTTAACTATAATCAAGAAAACTGATCTTAATTTGTATATCCACCGGTATAGAGAAATGGACTGATTCAGATAAATGAGATGTTGCATGATTTTGTGAGTCACTGAATAGCTAAGTATGAGTCAATAGATTTTCTAGGGCTTGTCTATAGAAACAACTGCAACTGATGAGAAGAGCAGGAAATTAAGATCCTCCACGTGGTACTGGAGCATTTGACCAAATTCACGACTGATGACTTCCAATCAGAGTCTCTTTGAAGCCACAACAAGTTTGATTTCAACACATACCACAAGAAGAATATAAAGGTTAAAGAAGAATATGCTGACACAATCGCACATGCACAAGCGCGTGCGCACACACACACACACAGGCACTGGGAGATCTATTCTAACAGTTGAGAACAACACAAGAATCATCTGAACTCTCCTTTTGGGCCTTTTCTTCCTCACTCCTGTATGGCATACCCACTCTTTTACCTGCATCTATGGTATATGGTGTCTTAACCAATTCCACTGTACTAAAAATTGTACCTAATTATTATATTTAAAATGCATCTCTCCCCCTCAAGGAAGGCAACTATTTTTCCTGTTTTTTATACTAATGTATTTACAACACATTGGCACTTAGAAGACAACTTCTAAATGTATGTTGAACACATTTGTGTTTATTATTCTTCCTTCTAGAGACATACAGAACAAAGTTTGAAGCTCACAATCTGATTTATGGGGATCATATTGTATCTAAACTTTAAGAAAAAAGATTACATACTTTTTTCCACATTGTTTGTACTGCATATTTTACATCTTTGTTCCTCAAGCTATAGATCAAGGGATTCAGCATGGGGATCACGAGGGTATAAAATATGGACGCCACTTTATCAGTCTCAAAGGAATGACTGGACTCAGGTTGCACGTACATAAATATCAGAGTCCCATAGAACACTGTGGCCACTGTCAAGTGGGACCCACAGGTGGAAAAGGCCTTGTGCCGACCCTCAGCGGAGTTCATCCTGATGATGGCTGCCAAGATCAGCAGGTAAGACACAAGAACTATCACAAGGGAGAAAATCAAATTAAAGCCTGCTAAGATCAGGATAATCAATTCAATTTCATGTGTATTTGAGCACAGCAAAGATATTAAGGGGAGACTGTCACAGTAGAAATGACTAATGACATTGTAGCCACAGAAGGATAAACTAAAAATCTTTATAGTGACTAGCAGAGACACAAATGTGCTGTAGAGTTAGGGGATTCCCACCAGCACCTGACACACTCTCTGTGACATGATGATGGGATAGAGCAGAGGGTTGCAGATGGCCACATAGCGGTCGTAGGACATTGCTGACAGAATAAAAAGTTCACTAATGATGAACACAAGAAAGAAAGCTAGCTGGATAGCACAGAAACAATAAGAGATTGCATTTTGATCCACAACAAAATTTACTAACATTTTGGGTCCCACGGTTGTTGAATAACCCAGATCAGTAAAAGCCAAGTGCTTGAGGAAGAAGTACATGGGTGTTTGCAGTCTGGAGTCCACTTTGGTGAGGATGATCATGCCCAAGTTACCCACCACTGAGACTATGTAGATGATGAGGAAGAGCCCAAATAAAGGAGCCTGCAGCTCAGGACGGTCTGTGATTCCCATGAGAATGAATTCATTCAGTGCTGTCAGGTTGTATTTTTCCATCCAAGTTTAGTAGGAAATCTATTCTGGATAGATACATCATTATAGTCAATAGATTTCATGTACCATCTCCTGGGAGAGGTTTTTGTATACCTAACTAGTATAAATAAGATACATCTAATCTGTTCAATTTAGGATATTTGAAAACAAATAATCTCCCACAAAGACTACTATACATACTTAGATAAAGAAAGAGAAATGGAAATAGATGACCAGTTCTCAACTGGAGCCATTTTCCTCCACAAAGAACATTATCCATTGTCTAGGGATATTTTCATTGCCACATCTGGGACTTAGGGTTCTACTGGCTTCAAATGGTTAGACACTTGTTAAGTTGTTAAATATCTTATTATATCCAATATCTAGGCCATAGCAATATTCATCCAGGAATAACAACAATAACAAAGTTAAGAAACGGTGATGATATAATTAAATAGATAGATGAGAGGCAGAGAGAGAGATGATAAATAAGTAGATGATAGATAGGAGGAGGTACATAGATATGAATATTAAACCAAGAATAAAAATCAAGTTAAAAAATTTAGAAATCAGATATATGGGTGATTATTTTACTACTCTTTAAAGTATTATTATTTCTATGATTTATATGATACAATCACATTTATAAAATACATCAATCATATGGCCTAACACATGTTAATTATATTAAAAAATTTAAAACACAAATTTCCCACATGTATAAAATCCACTACTCAAAATATGTTCCTATGAAATACATTATTATGAAACTAGCTGGAAAGTTAACATACTTGACAGATATTTAATAGGTGTATGACAAAGAAAAGTATGACAAATTACAGTGGGAATTATTTTTTATATGGTGAAACATACCAGGAGATATATGAAAATAAAAGTCTAGAAGAGACTAAAACTCTCATATATAAAATTGACATTTCCTTAAAGAGTTTTGTGTAGAAAATGGAAACAGCTGGAAATAGTTTGCAAATATCAAGTACATTGTGATTTTTTGTTTGTTTGCTTGTGGTTTTTTTCAAGTTTATTTTTATTTATTTTGAGAGACATAGTGAGACCGGCAAGGAGCAGAAAGAGAGGGGGACAGAGAATCCCAAGGAAGCTCTGCGTTCTCAGTGAATAGCCCCAGGTGCGGTTCGAACTCACAAAGCCAGGAGATCATGTCCGGAGCCAAACCAGGAGTTAGATACTTAATCGACTGAGCCACTCAGGCATCCCAGCTTGTTTTTTTTTTTTTAATAGTGATAGTAACTTACCTGAAATGTTTCTACTTCCTTTACTCATATACCTGCACATTCTCTGGACTGGGACTTAAATTCTTTGTCAGGGCTATAATGTGAATAGATGAGGAAATGGTTTAGGACATACCTCACTACTTATTGCATGACAAAATTTGGACAATCATGTTTTGACTCCATGGATTACTTATCTTCTAATTTTAGTCTCAATTTTAGGAATGTCTTAATATAAGTCATTTGAATATAAATTTGCTTAAAAATATTATTCTTCCCCTGGGGCACCTGGATAATTCAGTTGGTCGAGTGTTCAACTCTTGATTTCAGGTCCGGTCATGATCCCAAGGTCATGGGATGAAGCTCCATGTCCAGCTCCCCCCTGGGTGTGGGGTCTGCTTGGAGTTTCTATCCCGCCCACTGCCAAGCCCCTGGCTCATGCTCTCTTTCTCTCACTCTCTCTCTAAAAAACAAACAACTATTCTCCTTATGGCATTCCTATTAAAACACAGGTATACTAACTTTTATGTAATAGATCATATATACTTTATCAAGCAAGAAAGTAAGGAAACATGGTGAAATTGGGAGGGGAATAAAGGGTTGGTACCAGAAGGTTCTCATAAAGAAATTTTATGAAAAATCACTTTGAATTAAAGGATAGAATGCTTTAAAGAAAATATTGAAAGTCATTGTGAGACACAATACCATAGAAACAAAATATACTACACTAAATATACTACAATAAATATAATGCCATAAATACAATAAATATAATTAATAATAATATAATTAATATGATATAATAAATATAATATATAATATAATAAATATAACATAATAATATATAATATAATATATATAATAATATATAATACACTAAAGATGATCTATACATAGATCCCTGGATGTGATTTGAAATCTTTCTCTACATTAAGTCCACAGAGAACCCTTCAACCTATTATATAGCAAACAATACAGATAAAGGTGTGTTTAATCACATAAAATGCATCTAAATATCCTAAATACCCAGAGATTAAAATCTATGCCAGAGTAGGAAGCAGATGGTATGTTAAGGTAATAGAATGAGTTTTGGTTTAAAAAATTGTGGCCATCAATGCTTCTGTTTAAAAAGAAAAAAAAGGGGGGTGCCTGGGTGGCTCAGTAGGTTAACTGTCTGACTCCAGCTCAGGTCATGATCTCATGGTTCTGGGTTCCAGCCAAGCGTCAGTCTCTGTGCTGACAGCTCAGAGCCTGGATCCTACTTCAGACTCTGTGTCTCCTTCTCTCTCTGACCCTCCCCTGCTCACACTGTATCTCTCTGTGTCTCTCAGAAATAAATAAAAAACATTTATAAAAAAAGGAACTGATACTGTCTGCAATAAAATTGCAAGTCAGAAGTCCCTGAATGACCTATAAGCAGACAAAAACATACAATTTCACAACATTAAATATAAAGGTAATAATATGTAATTTCCACTTAACTTACCTAAGCCTTCCTTTATATGTTTGTGACCTCTTGATATCTACACTGCTCTGTTGCACACACCTTTTTTATAACAGAAATATATTAGTGTGTATCAGTAGACGACAATATTATAAAAATATTCAGTAAATGCAATCAAAATGCAGTATACATCTTGAGTTTTGCATGTTAGCATCTTTCTGCTTTGTTTTGTCTTCCTTTATAATCGTGGAAGCCTAAAAAAATAATAAATAGCACTTTTTAAGTACCAACTTTTCTATGAGGTGGAGGATGTTAAAAGCACTTAATCTCATCAGATTTCAAGTTTTATAAAAAGAATCAAATAGGAATAGCAGCATGGCTCAGTCAGTTAAGTGCCACACTCTTGATAGCAGCTCAAGTCGTGATCTACAGGTGGTGGGATTGAGCTCTGGGTTGAGCTTTGTGCTGAACAGGGAGCCAGCATGGGATTTTCTCTCCTCTCTCTCTGTCTGTCTTTCATTTACACACACACTCTCTCTCTCAAAAGAAATAAACATTTTCAAGAAAAAATCAAATTGTTCTTTCATAGTTTATGATCTCTGCTGAATATTTGATATTTATGTATTTATTTATAATTTTTATTTTAATAGAGAGAGGGAGAAGGAGCATGAGCTAGGGAGAGAGGCAGAGAGACAGAGAATCCTAAGCAGTCTCAGCAGAGAGCACAATATGGGGCTGGATTCCATGAATCCAGGATCATGACCTGATCTGAAATCAAGAGTTGGATGCTCAACCAACTGAACTATTCAGGTGTTTGATATTTATTTTTTAAGCTGTATTCTTTGAGATTATTATACCCATTTTCTGTCAGATCCTACTGGAAAATAAAGAATATTCTGAACATCATTCCATTACCACAAATTTTGTACTTAAAGGTCTCCTAATTCCAAAAAAGGCTTTGCAAACCTCAAGTGAGATGACAATCCATTTTTCCTTTCAAGATATCAGGTGATAATTGTATTCATACATTTACTTTAATAATCTTCATGAAATTATTTTTGAGAGAATCACATTTAGTGGCTAGAATCACTAAATAAGTATTTGGAAAGATAAAAATCAAAGATGATACCTGAGTTTCTTAATTCTGCCAATTTAAAAATGTCATATCTCTTCAGCTGTGCATGGTTCACTCTCAGTTTTGGTCTCCATTTGAGATAAAACTATTCATAAGTTTTTATGTTATAAAGTTAAACATAAGTTTTGTGTTAACAGTATGAAGTTTCACAGATGCACAGGAGCATTAGCCTCTCACCATGTGAAAACGTTCAAAAAATTAGTATGAAGTTAAAAGGAAGTGATTCCTACTCCTGCTTAGGCACTATGGTTACTGGAAAGCAAAGGAAACAAAATCAGAAATGGTCATATTTTGCTAGGGCTTTGCCAGGAAGTCAAAGTGGAACTTACGAAACATCACTGGAACGTTGTGAATATTTGGTAGTATGAGACACCACAGATTTTCTGTCATTTTCACATGCAAGGAAGCCTCTGTCTTGTATTTCTTAACATCGCATATTGAGAACAATTTATGGGTTCCCTTCACCTTTTGAGACTCTCCCTCAGGAGATGCCGAGCAATTTGTTTATGATGGCTAAAGCATATGAGAGCATTAAAGAGTGCCTGGAGGTTGTCCATTAACAGGCTGAGATAATTTTTACTCACTAGTGAATAAATTATGCATGTATGTATGTATCTATCTATCTATAACCTATCATTTATCTATCTGTCGTTTATATCTATCTATCCATCTATCATCTATCCATCCATCCATCTATCTATCTAACATCTATCTATCTATCTATCTATCTATCTATCATCTATCTATCTATCTATCTATCTATCTATCTATCTATCATCTATCATCTACCTACCTATCTATGTATCATCTATCTACCTATAATCTATCATCTATTTCTCTCTCATCTATTTAACTATTTATTTATTTATTGTTTATTTCACTCTTATTTTTTACTAATACTTTACTTTTCATTTCACTGCACAGGACTCTTGATAAAATGTCATATATTTAAGGCAGGTTTATCAGAAGTTCCCATTTCCACAGAAGTCTCCTCAAAGTGGTGACATGGTAGATAATTGATAAATTCTGTTCTATTACATTATTTTAAAATTGTACATAGGATAAAAATCATACATTAAGCAACTGTGATGTATTGTTTCTTTGCATATCATTTTGTTTTCATTGTTATCCTTCTTTCCAAGGCAGAAATTCACTGTATATCCTTCTCATTGCATAGTGAGTTGCCATCACTGACTAGTTACCACTTCTTTGATTTTGTTTTTCTTTTTAATTTCACAGTGCAACATTTTATTCATTCCCGTGGGTCCAAATCATTTCAATTTTTCTGGCCCACCTTGAAACATGCTCTTTTGTACTTGATATTTGCCTAATTTATCAAGTTATCCTTGGCAAAATGTAATATTTGATATATGCATAACTATGTGTGTATTATATTTCTAGAAATTTCATTGCTACAGTTATCACTTAATTACTTGCTGTGCATAGATAATATAACATTTTTTGCTGCTTTCTGTATTATAATCCATGATACAAATTTAACATATTTCACTTATTTTTTAATGATAAATGTGTGTCTAACTCTCAGCTATCACCAACAATATCATTGCAGTGTACAGTCTCAGTGAATAGCCCTGAGTTTGTTCCCTTAAAAATTATATATATGGGAAGCCTAAGTGGGTCAGTAGGTTAAGTGTCTGGTTCTTGATCTTGGCTCAGGCCATGAGCTCACAGTTCATGAGGTAGGCCTCTGCTGCTAGCTACTTCCGTCTTTTGACAGATTTGCTTCATCCCAAAGGCTTTTTGTATCATTGCGTTTTCATTGTGTTTTCATGTTCAGCTTCATCACTTTCTATTATTATATCTTCTATATTATTTACTCTTCCCTCTGTTTCTTCCATCCTTGTGGACATTGTATCTAGTCTTTCTCAAATCTAAGTTATTGCATTTGTCATTTCTGCTTGATTATTTTTTAACCTTTTTATCCCTGCAGTGTCTCCTATGAAGGAGTATTCTATGCGTTTCTCAAGCTCAGTGAGTATCCTTATGACTGTTCCTTTAAATTGTGCATCAAGCACAATACTTATGTCTTTGTCAATTAGATCTCTGGCCATAAACTTTTCTTGTTTGTTTGTTTTTTTCCTCTTTGAGGATGAATTCCTCCATCTTGGCATTTTGTCTAAGTCTCTGTCTTCTGTGTGTTAGAAAACCCTGTTATGTTTCCTGCTCCTGAGACTAATAGCTTTATGAAGAAGAGGTCATGTAGTGTCCACGGCCTGGAGCTTCAGGGAGTGTCTCTGGAGTGTGCCGCATGCTCCTCCTACTGTGTTTCAGCTACTCTATCCTTCAGGCCAGTCATTTGCGAGACTCCTTGCCTGCAGTGGGTAGTGTTTTGAACTTGGCCAGACTGTTGCGAGTTTTAGCTAGGTGTGGTCTGGCGGACCTGTTAAAGAGACCTAATGCTACTTCCACTAGAGCTGAAAGCTTGCAGAACTCTGTAGTCAGTAATTGTGGTGCACACTGTGGGTGGGGTTTGTGCTGTTCTTCAGGGGAGGGGCCCACTGCGCTGGTCTTTGGGCACACTTGTCATGAAAAGCAGCCCATGCAAGTGCAGTGGGAAGGTGCTTGGTGAAGCAGGTTGAGCATCCAGGGTTGGCGCTGTGTTGTCCACTTAAGTTGGTTTATACTGAGGGGTGAGGGAGGGAAATGGCACCTACCTGCTCTTTTGTTCTCAGAGAGGCAACGCTACATCTCACAGAAGAGCAAACAGTCTTTCCCTGTGTGTCTTAGATTATCCTCAGATCTCACCCTCTGCTTGGGGATGTGTGCCTGCCTGGCTCTGCTCCAGAAGCAGGCTAGTGCCTCCGAGTTCTATCCCCACCAAGCCTGTGGACCTCTTACATCTCCACCTGCTGTTCACAAAAACTCATGAAAATTAACCCCTCTCATTTTTCCCAGCCTAAGGCTTTGGGGAAACCTTCTCCTTGTGTGTATACATAGTATATTCAGCTCTCTAGCCTCTCTGGGATCAGGGATCCCTCCCCTCTGCACACCTCCAAACCATGCCTCAGCACCACATACCTCCCATGATATGGTCTCCTTTTCCTTCTGGCTGAGCAATTTGTTCTGTCAGTCCTCAGGTCCATCTCTTGGATATTCAGAAAGATTTAATTGTCATCTAGTTGTGTTTAGGACAAGGAAAGCCTAAGGTCCTTCTGCTATGCCACCATCTTCCAAAATTATTTTTTAAATGTTATCCTTCGTTTATTGAATTAAATTTAGTACCCCCTTCAAGAAAAATTAGTTGCACTTTTTATGAAACTCTATTTTTGAGTTCTGTATCATGTTCCTTTGCTTTATACATCTCCTTTCACCAATCTACACAGTTTTGATTGTTATCATTATCTGATAAAACTTAACATGGAATAGAATGTGTTCCTCTATGTTATTCTATATTTGTACATGCATTTTAGCTAGGATAAGTCCTTAATCTTTTATACACATTTAATATAAAGACAACTGTATCTATAAAATATGTTCTGGTATTTTGTTTGGATTGCATTACCTATAGATCTGTTTGGGAAGAGTTAATATCTTTAGTAGGTCGAGTTTTCTAATCTATTAACTCAGTATGTCCTGCAATTTATTCAGATATTATTTGATTTCTTTAATCAGCATTTTTTTCAGCATTCAGATCTTGCATATATTTTCTGAGTTTTGTTCTAGGTATATTTCATTATACTTGTGTGGTTGCAAATGATATTTTAAAATTTAGATTTCTACAAAATATTTGTGTATTGATCTTGTATACTGTCCTCTTGATGAACTCACATTTGTGAGGGGATTCCTTGAGGCTTTATGTAAGACTACAACCCCTTGTCACTAGGAACAATTTCATTTCTTTTTCCAAGATGTATGCCTCTTTTTAGTTTTTAACTTTCTTTTATTTTTATTTTGAGAGAGAACATGAGAAGGGCAGAGAGAGCGGGAGAGAAAAAGAATCCCAAGCCAGATGTGGGGCTCAAACCCATGATGTGAGATCATGACCTGAGCTGAAATCAAGAGTCAGACACTTAACTGACTGAGCCACTCAGGTGCCCCTCCAAGCTGTATGCCTCTTACACCATTTCCTTGCACTACCTGGGACTTTTCATATGATCTATTTTGGGTAACTATAGATGAGTTTGCATTTGAATTTTTTCTTATAAATTTAATTTTAGATTGTCTACTCTTCCAAATCTGATGTCCTTGATTCTGCATAATAATTTTGAGTGTCATCCATATTCTTGTGTATACTAATAATTTATTACTTTTTGTAATAAATATACACTTGCTTGGATATTACATAATTTGTTCATCCATTCTCAAGTGGGAGAATATTTTGAATTGTTTCCAGTATCTGACTGTTATAAATAAGGTTTCTATGGACATTCATATACACATACTTGCAATGGAATGTGCTGTCTTTTCTCTTGGGTAAATACGTATCAGTGAAATGCCTAAATATTTTAGATGTTTGTTTACTTTTTAAGATGGTGAATAAAAATATAATACTTTTTAATATGAGTTACATATCATACATATCATAATGCTTTCTTTTTTTCTTTTTTTTTTTTGGCTTATAATCTTAAAGCTAATCAGAGCACTCCAATGTTTATTTTAGAAGTAAGATATTCTGTTATGTTTACTCATGGTTTGCTTTTTCAAATCCATATATTTTTAACATTTCACTGTAACTCTGTCCAACATATATAATCCAAGAAACACGTGTTTTCTTATATTTATTTCTTATATTTATATGTGCATAGTGCATACTTAGGTGTATAATTGTTCCTAATAATTGAAAAATAAACCATAAAGAAATTAATGATATTTATTTTCACATGACTATATGTTGCCACATATATATTTTTTATGAATTATTTTTGTTCAAATTTTATTGGCTTCAGAGTAATTTTATTCCATGATGCAGGATTTAGTAAATAATCCAGTCTCTTTAAAATGTAAATAGGCTTTTGGCTTTCAAAAAGATAATAAAAATGTGGGGCTCCTGGGTGGTTTAGTCGGTTAAGCGTCCGACTTCAACTCAGGTCAGGATCTTACAGTTCATGGGACCAAGCCCCACATCAGGCTCTGTGCTGACAGCTAGCTCAGAGCCTGGAGCCTGTTTTGGATACTGTGTCTCCCTCTCTCTCTGACCTTCCCCTTCTCATGCTGTCTCTCTCTCTCTCTCTCAGAAATAAATAAAACGTTAAATTTTTTTTAAAAAGATAATTAAAATACTTTAAAAAAGGGGGATTTGGGGAGAGTTATGTGAGAAGTATGTCCAAAATCCACAACAAGTATATAAATTGGTGTGGTTTCATACATTTCATATCATGCCAGAGTCCAGCTCCAGGCCGGTCCAGGGGTCCCTGAAGGATGGACGGTGTCAGCAAGGGAAGGAGTGAGAGAGCCCTGAGATTCTTTCTGGTCACCAGGCCGGCATCTCTGTCCTGTTGGTTTTGGTGTCTTTATCTATAGGTCAAATGTTAACATGGCATCAGAAAATGGAATTTTACAATGGATAATTCTCTGTGATAAGATGTTTTTGGAAAATGTACAGAAACAGGTTTTACAGAACTGCCCCAATTATAGTGAGTTTGAGAACTAAGAAAATAACAGGGGGTTCACATTTTAATAACACCAAGATTAAGTTATAGGTTTGTAATACTCTTATCCATCCTCATCACAGTTGCCAGGGTAAGGGAAGGTGTTTGTGGAATGTAGGCCTTAGGGAAGGGGCTGCTTTACATCATCAGTTAGCAAAGGGATATGTAGTAACTTATCTACTGCCATTATCCATTCCTTCTCTCTAAGTTAGGCTCCTTTGTCTCCGGGCAAGACTTGATTTTCCAGTTATATTCCTTATGGCACTGGAGAGCCAACCATACCTTTAAAGACTTTAGCTCATTTCCAATACATAGAATAGCCTCTTTGAGTGCATTTACCTTTGTGTCTGGTTTTATGATTTCTAGAATAGCTAGGGCATGAGAGACATTTTTGGTTAGTTGATTTAATGTTGAGCTGTAATAACATCTTGGACTAACGGAACCATAGAAACAGAATTGTACATGTAAAGATCAATCTTATGAGTAAAGGTCAATAGCCTGTTCATAGCTCTAGGGAAAGTATGGAGGGAAACAGGACCTGCTGGAGACACAATGTCTGTTCCCATAATCAAAAGAAGAAGTTTCCACAATAAGTTCCTTCACAAGGTGCAATCATCATACCAGGGCCAGAATAAGGGGACAAGTCACTCCCGATATTGGTCAACAAGGTACCTTGGGGGTTCGATGCTCAAGCAGAAATAATTGAGTGGGAGTGGATATCAGTTGTCATCTGATGGGCAAGAGACTGTGCAAACTTGCTTTAACCTCACCAGGAGTTTTCTTGACTAGTGGGCTCAGAATGGCTCCCAACAACATCACATGTTCACAGTCCAAATCATGGTATCATCTCCTTTTGTTTTCTCTATACAGGATCATCGAATTATGTAGTCAAACAATGTATCCTAATCAAAATATAGTATACACTCATTTGAACCAAATTTGTGGAAAGTTAGCCATATGAAAGAGAGGCAATACCTAATTTTTGATAGAGTGGACTTTACATACAAACATACAAAAACTAAAATGTGACCTATACACAAAAATTATCTTTGATTTTTAGACGCATTATAAAGAGTAACTCTGTTACACCAAAATGAAGCATTTAAGAATCAAGACCAAGTTGGGAGGAAACTTATAAATCCCAGAAACTTCCCATGAAACTTAATTCAATTGGTTTATCTGCTACTATAGATAAATGGATGCATTTAGACAAAATTAGGTGTTGTGCTCATATTCTGGATTGTTGAAATGCCAAGGGTGTGTTGTCTATAGGCTCTCTGAAGCTCCTAAGTGAAAGTAATGGCGCTCATGAGGAAAAACCAGGACATAAAGACCTCTAATGGAAGAGAGATATTGGAGCAAATTCAGATGACTGATGACTTCAAGTTAGTGCAATACATGGAACTTGATAAAAACTACAATCAACTGGGTTTTAGACCCCCTATAGAAGCCTGTGTAGGCTAAAGAGAAAGAACGTACTTACAGAGAAACTACATACACATAATACATAGACCTGGAAAGTTCATTGTGATAGTTGAGAATAACACAGGGGTCACTTTAACTCTTTCTGTACAAAGGTTTCTTCTTCACTCCCACACAACATTCCTAAACTCCTAGATTGGTGTTAGAATTTAGGCCCCCCCCCATTCTATTGCACTAACACATGCCTAATTATGATGCTTATAACTCCTGTCTTTACCTCAAAAATGGAATTATATGTATTATTTATTCACAGTGTATTCAGAACACTTCAAACTATGACTGGTACATAGAAGTCAATCTCTAGATACATAGCTTGAATTCATTTATCCTTGGTTTTCCCTCTGAAACAATTAATAGAGATATTTAATTTGATAATCTAATTCATAGGAACAACAAAGTATATAATAAACTTAAGAAAAGGTACTGCATAACTTTTTCCATAGCCTATGGAAAGCATATTTTACATCTTTGTTCCTCAGGCTATAGATCAAGGGATTCAGCATGGGGATCACCAGGGTGTAAAATATGGACGCCATTTTATCAGTGTCAAAGGAATGACTGGACTCAGGTTGCACATACATAAATATCATAGTCCCATAGAACACTGTGGCCACTGTCAGGTGGGACCCACAGGTAGAAAAGGCCTTGTGCCGACCCTCAGCGGAGTTCATCCTGACAATGGCTGCCAGGATCAGCAGGTAAGACACAACAACCATCAGAAGGGATGACATCAAATTAAAGACTGAGAAAATCAAAATCATCAATTCAATTTCATGCTTATTTGAGCACAGCAAGGATAACAAGGGAAGACAATCACAGTAAAAATGATTGACAATATTATAGCCACAGAAGGAGGAAGTAAAAATCTTTATGGTGACTACCAGAGACATAAGTGTGCTGTACAGATAGAGGACTGCCACCAACACCTGACACACCCTTTGTGACATAATGACTGAATAGAGCAGAGGATTACAGATGGCCACGTAGCGGTCATAGGACATAGCCGACAGAATGAAAAGCTCACTAACAATGAACATATCATAGAATGCTCCCTGTATTGCACACAAAACATAGGAAATTGTGTTCTCTTCCACAACAAAACTTACTAACATTTTTGGCCCTACAGTTGTTGAATAACCCAGATCAATGAGAGCCAGGTGTTTGAGGAAGAAGTACATGGGCGTTTGCAGTCTGGAGTCCACCTTGGTGAGGATGATCATGCCCAAGTTACCCACCACTGAGACTATGTAGATGATGAGAAAGAGTCCAAACAATGGAGCCTGCAGCTCAGAACGTTGTGTGATTCCCACGAGAATGAATTCATTCAGCACTGTCAGGTTGTGTTTTTCCATCAAGGTTTCCTAGAGAATCTGTTCTGGATAGAGATATCATCACAATCAATAGAGATCATGTAGTCTCTCTTGAGAGAGGTTTTGGTACGCCAAACTAGTATAAATAAGATACATCCAACCTGTCCCATTTAGGATATTTGAAAACAAACCCATCTCTCACATAGAACTACTATATATACATAGATAAATGGAAATAGGTCAGTATTTCTCAACTGGAGTCATTTTACTCCACAAAGAATATTTTCCAATGTCTGGTGACATTTTGATTGTTATATCCAAGAGTTGGGGTGCTACTGCTTTCTAATTGTTAGACACCTGTTAAGCTGCTAAATATCTTAATATATCCAATATCAAGGCCATGACAACATTCAGTCAGGAATGAAAAGAGTAAGATGTTAAGAAACCCTTTAGATACAATTAGATAGATATTAAATAGATTTATTTAATGTTAGATAAAAGATAATCATAAGTAGTTCTGATTAGTAAAGAAAACACAAAAAAGTAAAAACTTTAGAGATTCGATGTATGGGTGATTATATTACTATTCTTTAGGGTATTTTTTCTAACATATATGGTTCAATCACAAAATGACATTTATAAAGTACATCAATAATATGACATATATGTCTAATATGTATAAAGTTGTTTCAATGCTTATTTATTAAGTTTGGGATAGAGATAGATGATAGATAGATAGATGATAGATAGATGATAGATAGATAGATAGATAGATAGATAGATAGATAGATAATAGATAGATGATAGATAGATAGATAGATAGATAGATAGATAGATAGATAGAATGTCAAGCAGGCTCAGCCCTGTCAGTGCACACGCTGATGCAGGGCTCAATTCAACAAACCATGAGATCATGCCCTGAGTCAAAATCAGGAATTGAACACTTAACCAACTGAAGAATCCAGGTGTCTCCATAATAAAAATGTTAAACTGCAAATTCCCCAAATGCAGAAAGCCTACTACTCAAGACATGGTCCTATGTTTGCATGTATAGGAAGATTAGGAGGAACTTAATGGAGGACCATGGGGGAGAGGAAGGGGGGAAATAGTGGGGAGAGGGAGGGAGGAAAACCATGAGAGACTCTTGAATGCTGAAAACAAACTGAGGGCAGATGGGATGGGGGGAGTGTGAGGGGGGTGATGGGCATGGATGGGGGGCCCTTGTGCGGATGAGCAATGGGTGTTATATGGAAACCAAATTGACAATAAACTATTAAAAAATAAAAGAAAAAAAATGGTCCTATGAAAGATATTGTGCCTACAGGTGAAACTGAATGGAAAGTTAGCAGACTTGACAGATATTTGACAGGTATATGAATAAGAAAAGTATAACACATCACAGTGAGAATTAGTTTTCTTCATATGGTGAAACATACAGGAGATATATGTATGGAGATATAGTTTTATCTGTATCTCAATTTAGAGTATATCCAGAGGTATTATTTGAGCAAAAAATGCAAGTTACATAAAGTTTTTATTCTCATATATAAAACTGTTGTTTCATTGATGAGTTTTAGATAGGATAAGTGAAGTTTCAATAATTTAATGTGTCTTTGTTACCTGGAAATAGTTCCCAAATATCAAGTACACTATGGATTTTTGTTTCCTTGCTTGCTTGCTTGTTTGCTTGGGTGTTTCTTTCATAATGCTAGTAACTTACCTGAAATGCTTCTATTTTCTTTACTTATATATCCACACATTCTCTGGACTGGGACTGAAGTTCTTTGCCAGGGCTGTCGTGTGAATAGGTGGGGAACTAGTTTAGGAGGACGTACCTCACTACCTCTTCCATGACAAAATTTGAACAATCATGTTGCGACTCTTTGGATTCCATATCTTCTAATTTTCTTATCAATTTTAGTATCATTTTAAGATAACTTGTTTTGATATACATTGCTTAAAATGGTATTCTTCCCCTTGGGGCATTGTTATTAAAATAGAGATATACTAACTCACATGTAACAAATCAGATGCACTTTATAAAGCAAGAAACTAAGGGAGCATGGTAAATTTGGAGGAAAAAAAGGTTACCACAGAGGTTTGACATAATAAAGTTTCATATGAATTCCCTTGGAGTTAATGAATATAATGCTTTAAGGAAAAAAAAAGTTGAAAGTCACTGTGATACACAATAGCTTAGAGACAAAATATAATACACTAAAGATGAGATGTATGTGGATCCCTGATTGGGTTTTGAAATCTTTCTCTCCACTGAGTCCACAAAAACCCCTTCAAACTGTGATATAGCACATAATGCAGATAAACATGCATATAGTCCCATACCATGTATCTAAATATCCTAAAAACCCACAGATAAAATATTATACCAGAGTGGGAGGTGAATGGCATGTTAAGGTAAGAGAAATATTTTTTGATTAAAAAGTTGTGGGCATCAATGTTTTTGTTTAATAAAGAAAAAAAGGAAAACAATACTGTGAAATTACAGTAAAATTACAAGCCAAATCAGAAGTCCCTGAGTGAGCTATAAGCAGACAAAAACATACATTCTACAATATTAAACATAAAGCCAATTATATGTGACTTTCACTTAACTTACCTGAGCCTTCCTTATACATTTGTGACCTCTTGGTATTCTCCACTGCTCTGATGCACACACCTTTATTATAACAGAAATATGATCATGTGTATCAATAGATGACAATATTAGAGAAATGGCCAGTAAAATCAACAAAAAAGCCAGTATAAATCTTGGGTTTTGCTTGTTTCTTTCCACTTTGGTTTGTTTTCCTTCACAATTATGAGAGGCTAAAGAATAAATAGGAGTTTTTGACTACCGATTTTTCTATGAGGTGAAGAAAGATAAAAGCATTTCCTCTCACCAGCTTTGGAGTTCCTAAAAAATAATTACATTACATTTTCATAGTTTACTGTTAATAGTTTCATAGTTTATTAATAATTATTTTATAATTAATATTTAAAGCTATATTTTTTGAGATGATTATAGCTTGCTTTCTCTCAGATCCTACTGGAAAATGAAGAACGTTCTGTACATCATTCCATTACCATAAAACTTGTTAGTTAAAGGTCTCCCAATGTCCAAATAAGACTTCGCACACCACATTGTGGGGTGACCACCCCTTATTTCCTCTTCAAGACTTCAGAGAATAATTGTATTTATATGTTTATTTAAATGATCATTAAAAATGAAACTACTTTTGAGAGAATCACAAGAAGTGTCCAGAGTCATGAAATAAACATTTGGAAAGACCTCGAAATGACAGATACTACCTGCACTTTCTTAATTTTACCAACTTAAAAAATTTCATGTCTCTTTAGCTATGCATTATTTCCTCTTAGTATGGGGCTCCATTTGAGGTCAAACTATTCCTATTAAACATAAGTGTTGTAATACAGTAAGAAAATGAAGTTTCACAGATGCACGGGGGCATTAGCCTCTCACCATGTGAAAATATTCAAAAAATTAATACGAAGGTGAAAGGAGGTGATTCCTACTCCTGCTCAGGCACTATGGTCACTGGAAAGCAAAGCAAACAAAATCAGAAATGGTCACATCATGCTAGGGATTTGCCATGGAGTTAAAGTGGAACTTACCAAACATCACTGAAACATTGTGGATATTTGGTAGTATGAGACAGCACACAAATTTTCTGTCATTTATGCCTGTAACGAAGCCTCTGTTTTGACTCCCATATATGTTTCTTAACATGGCATTTTGAGAACAGTTTATGGGTTCCCTTCACCTTTAAACACTCTCCCTCGGGAGATGCCGAGCAATTTGTTTATGATGGCTAAAGCATATGAGAGCACTACACAGTGCGTGGAGGTTGTCCATTAAAAGGCAAGGACAATTTGTAATCACCAGTGAATAATTAACCTATCAATTGATCTATCATCTATGTATCTACCTATCTATCATCTATCTATCTAATTAGCTATCATCATCAATAGTCAATTGTCCATCTCTGTATGTATTATCATCATATATATTCAACTTTCTATCATCTATTATCTAGATGGACTATTTATCAACTATTTATCATTATCTTTCATCTATTATCATCATCATCTATATTGAATCCCCTGTTTATTTATCAATCTATCATCTATTTAACTATTTACCTATTTATCTATTTAAGTACTTATTTATTTTACTCATAATTTCACCCTTACTTAACTTTTAATTTGCACCACGTAGGACTCTTTTTTTTTTTTAATTTTAAATGTTTATTTATTTGAGAGAGAGAGAGAGAGACAGAGCACGAGCAGGATAGAGGCAGAAAGAGAGGGAGATGCAGAATCAAAGCAGGCTCCATGTTCTTAGCTGCTTAACCAACTGAGCCACCCAGGCGCCCACACACTACAGAGGACTCTTGATATAAATGTCACATATTTAGGGCAGGCTCATCAGGGCTTCCATTTCCATAGAGGTCTCCTCAAATTGGTGATAATTGATAAATTCAGTTCTATGACATTATTTTAAAATTGTGTGTGGAACAATGCACCTGGGTATTTCAGTTGGTTGAGTGTCTGACTTTGTCTCAGGTCATGATCTCATAGCTTGTGTGTTCGAGGCCCAAATCAGGCTCTGAGCTGACAGCTGAGAGCCTGGAGCCTGCTTTGGATTCTGTGTCTTCCTCTTTCTCTGCCCCTCTCCTGTTCCTGCTCTCTCTCTCTCTGTCTGTAAAAAATAAATCAACATTCAAAAAATAGTTTAAAAATTACACATGGAAGAAAAATCATACATTAAGCAACTGTGACATGTTTCCTTGCATTTCATTTTGTTTTCATTGTTATCCTTCTTTGCAAGGCAGAAATTTGCTGTGTATCCTTCTCATTGCATAGTGAGTTGCCATCACTGACTAGTTACCACTACTTCTTTGGTTTTGTTTGTCTCTTAAATTTCACAGTGCAGCGTTTTATTCATTCCCTTGTGCCCAAATCATTTCAATTTTTCTTTCCCACCATGAAACATGCTTTTTCATACTTGATATTTGCTTAGTTTATCAAGTTATCCTTGCAAAGTATTTTACGTATCTGTATGTATGTACATTATATTTCTATGAATTTTATTGCTGCATTTGTCACTTTAATTACTTGCTGTGCCTAGATAATATGATGCTTTGTGCTTCTTTCTGTATTATGATCCATGATACAAATTTAACAAATTTCACTTATTTTCTTTATTTATAGGTGTTGTGTGTCCAACTCCCAGCTATCACCATTACATCATTACAGTGGACAGCCTCAATGAACATCCCTGAGTTTGTTGCCTTAAAAATTATGTATATATGGATTCTTGATAAGAGGGAGTTGAACAGACTCATTAATTTTCCTAAATATTTTGGATGTATTTTCCCAATATAATCTTATATTAAAAATGCAAGACTTACCTGGATCTTCCCTTTCATGTTACATAAATTATACCTTTCTTGTTAAATGTGCATTTATAGTATTATTATAATAATACTAATTATTATTTTAATTGTTATTTTAAATACTTATTAATTATTATTTATTAGACTGCTTCTTCCCTTTTCTTTGCAAGTGACCCAAAAGTGACCCAACAGTAGACATTTCATTTAAGTAATATTGGTCTGTTTCCATTGTCAGTTTTCCTTTGTTTTTCGACATGGAGATAGCTGTATATATACACATATGTACATATGTATATATGTATATATATATATGTAGCACAAAATTTAGTAAGTTTGCACATATGTATATACTGATGCAGCTGTAAAAACCTTCAAGACAGCAAACATGTCCATCAATCCTGAAGTCTTAGGCTTCACACATGTTAAACCCATTCTACTCTTTCTGTCTCTTAATCCACCAAGACAATTTTAGTTTGTCATTTTCAAAAACTTATTATGTTCAAATAATTATAAACTAACAGGAAATTGTAAATAAAACATGCCGAGAAGTCCTGTGTAATCTGCACCCAGTTCCCAGATGAGTTCTTCTTGCAACACTGTAGTATGATTTCATGACGAGGAAATTGACATTGGTGTAACACACATTGTTCAGATTTCACCTTTGGGGTTACTCTTTCTGGTATTTGTGTACATTCACTGCTCTGCATTTTAACCCATTTTCACATTGTTTCAGCCACCACCACAGTCAAATTGTAGAACTAGTCTGTCTCCACAAATTTCCCTTTTGCTATCCCCTTAAAGCCACACTGTCTTCCCACCTCTTGGGTAGCCATTCCTAAATATTGGTGACCACCAATATTTTCCCATTAGCATACTTTTGTCACTCGAACAAGTTTTTATAAATAGTACACAATCTGTAATCTTTTGGGATAGCTTCACTCTTTTGAGGTCAATCCTAATTTTTGTGTGTTCTTTAGGCTGCTAACTGGTTTTCCATGGTCTTGGTAGTACAACTTGTCAAACCATTCAGTCATTGAAAGATATTTAGGTTCTTTCCAGTTTTCAACTATCATCCATACAGATTTTATAAACACTTTCTTAAAGTGATTGTGTGAGCATATATTTTGATTCTTTAAGAATCATTTCCAAGCATGTGATTACTAAGTTGTTTCAATTTTGATTTTGCCCTATCAATAAAGTAAATTATGATTTTCCATTTTATCAATGTGTACTGTGTATATTATGCTGTAGATGTCCTGTATCTAAATTTTTTGCCTGTTCTTAATTCCCATATAGAGATTTATCCTTATGCTTTTGACTACGCACATCATAGTTTTACATTAAAGATGTAATCCATTTGGTAGTATGCTTTGTATAAGATTTATGTCAACATTATTTGTTTGTTTTTTGTCTGAAGACATTCAATGATTCCAGAATGATTTTTTTAAAAGAAGTTATGCATCTTCTATGGCATTATCTTTGTACTTTCATGAAAAATTATTTGTACTTTTTATAAAAGTCTATTCTGGATTTTCGATTCTCTTCCTTTACTTTGGATGCCTTTCTGTCCACCAATGCTATGCAGGTATGATTATTATATGGTAAATCTTAACATGGAGCAGAGAGTTTCATCCATGTTATTCTACATGTTTACATGTATTTTAGCTATGCCAAGTCCCTGATCATTCATTACATTTTAATATAAACTCAACCATATCTATAAAATATCTTGCTGGGATTTTGTTTAGAATGTATTACCTATAGACCTGTTGAGTCTTCTTTGTTTAAAAAAATTTTTTTTAATGTTTTTTATTTATTTCTGAGAGAGACCACATGAGCAGGGGAGGGTCAGAGAGAGAGGGAGACACAGAATCTGAAACAGGCTCCAGGCTCTGAGCTAGCTGTCAGCACAGAGCCCCACGCAGGGCTCGAACCCATGAACCGTGAAATCTTGACCTGAGCCGAAGTTGGAAGCTTAACCGACTGAGCTACCCAGGCACCCCTTGAGGCTTCTGATGTATGAACTCAGTCTGTTCTATAATTTATTCAGATGTTTTGTGATTTCCTTAAGCAGCATACTTTTCAGCATCCAGATCCTGCACATGTTTTCTAAGTTTCATTGTAAGTGTATTTCATTATACTTTTGTGACTATACATGGTATTTTAAAATTTCTATAATGTATTTGTACTTTGATCTTGCATCTTTGTACTTTCATGGAATCGTGTGACCTTGCTGAATTCACATTTTGTCAGGGGGATAAACTGAACTTTTCTATTAGACAAAATGCCAATTGTACTACAGAGGGTCTCATTTCTTCATTTCCATGCTCTATCCCTCTTATGTCATTTCCTTGAACTGTTTGGAACTTCTCGTACGATCTGTTTTCTGTAACTATAGATGAATCTACATTTGAGATTTCTTTCTTGTAATTTAATGTCAGATTGTTTATACTTTTAAGTCTGATCTCTTTTATTCATCATAATAATTTGTGAGAGTCATCTATATTTTTGTGTATACCAATAATCTCTTGCTTTTTGTAGCTGAATGGTATTCACTTGTTTGGACAGTCCATAATTTTTTATCCATTCTCAAGTGGTAGAACATTTGAATTATTTCCAAAGCCTGATTATTATAAATAAGTTTTCTATGGACATTCATATACACGTGTTTGCATTAGAATGTGTTGTCTTTTCTCTCAGGAAATCAATGGCAGTGGAATATCTAAATATATTAGCTGCCTTTTTACTTTTGACAATGGTAAATCTAAACTAGATGGTTTATAAATATTTATACAAGTATAATTTTCCACCAGTAATGTATGAAAGTTTTCATTCCCCCCATATACTCACCAACAACTAGATATCCTTGATATGTAATGTTATCTCACTGAAGTTTAAATTGAAATTCATAAATGAAAATAATTCTGAACAATCTTTTTCTATTACTATCAGTTTTGATGTAAAATTATTATTTCCTGTGAAGAATATCACATTTTCACTTTTTAAAAAGTTTTCAACATTTATTTATTTTTTGAGAGACAGACAGACCATGAGTGTGGGAGGAGGGTCAGAGAGACAGGGAGACACAGATTCAAAGGAAGCTGCAGGACTTGTTGTCAGCATAGAGCTCAACGTGGGCTTGAAACCATGACCTCAGCTGAAGTTGGCCGTTTAACCAACTGACCCACCCAGGTGTCCTAAGAATAGAATACTTTCTGATATGTGTAATATATATACTTAGTAATGAACTAGAGGCTTTTTTTTTAGAGAGATGGTACAAGTGAGTGAGGGATAGACAGAGAGAGAGAGAAGTAGGGTTCACTCAAAGTGGGTCTCATGTTTTTACCTGAAGTGGGGGGGCTCCTGTTCACTTGAAGCTGGGCTGGTCTTCACTCAAAGGTGCTTGAGCTCACCTGATGTTGGACTTGAACTCAACAAACCATATCATGATCCAAGCCAAAGTCAGAATTGTAACCAACTAAGCCACTCAGGGTCCAAATAGAGACCAGCTTTTTTTAAGTAAATTATATATATTATTAAAATTTACAAGTCTTAATACTTTATTTTATTTTTTGGCTTACACTTTGAAGACTAATTAAAGAACACTGATATTTATTTTAGGAGTGGGATATTGTGTTATGTTTACTTACCATTTGTTTTTTTCAAATCCGGATACTATAAACGTTTCACTGTCACTGTGTCCAAACTACATAATCTAAGAAACATGTATTTTATTATATTTGTACAGGCATAGCTCACACTTAGGTATACATTTTTAATAATTAAAAACTAAACCATAAATACACTATTAACATTTATTTCTACATGACTCTCTCTCTCTCTCTCTCCTCTTATGAATTCTTTTTATTTGGATTTTATTGACCTCACAGCTTATTTTATTCCATGATGATGGACTCAGAAAATAGTCAGTCTCTCCCTGATGCAAATAAGTCCTATGAATGTTAAAGGAAATAATAAATATAAACAAAACACAAGGAATTTGGAGAGTGTTATGTAGAAAGTATGTCCAAAAACAATATTATGTGTATACATTTGACATCACATTGTTCACTGACCAAATGTGGTCTTTTTTTTTTCTCCAGGCAAGGGCAGGGTCATCAAATCAGTGTAGTCAGACAATGTACCATAATTGAAATATAGTACACACTCATTTGAAACACATTTGTGGAAAGTCAGCCACATGAAAGAGGCAGCACTGTTATTTATGATTGAGTAGACCTCTTAGGCAAACACACACAAACTACTAGAACATGACTTTTACAGAAAAATTATCCTTGTTCTTCAGAGAAATAAAGTGTAACTTTATTAGACAAAAATAAGCATTTAAGATTCAAGATCAGGACACATGGTTGGCTCAGTGGGTTAAGTGCTCAACTCTTGATTTCAGATCTCAGAGGTCCTGGGATCAAGTCCCGCACTGGGCTATGTGCTGTCAGTATGGAGCCTACTTGGGATTCTCTCTCTCTCTCTCTCTCTCTCTCTCTCTTGCCTGAGGCTGGCTCCAGCAGGTCCAGGGGTCCCTGAAGGGTGGACGGTGTCGGCGAGAGAAGGAGTGAGAGGGCCCCGAGATTCTTTCTGGTCACCACGCGGGCATCTCTGTCCTGTTGGTTTTGGTGTCTTTATTTATAGGTCAAATGTTAACATGGCATCAGGAAATGGAATTTTTCCAGCGGATAGTTCTCTGTGATAAGATGTTTTTGGAATGTACAGAAACAGGTTTTACAGAAGTATTTTTACTGAACTGCCCCAATTATAGTGAGGTTGAGTAACTAAGAAAATTACAGGGTGTTCACATTTTAATAACATTAAGTTACAGGTTTGTAGATACTCTTATCCATTCTCATCACATTTGCCAGGGTAAGGGAAGGTGTTTGTGGAATTTAGGCCTTAAGGAAGGGGCTGCTATACATCACCAGTCAGCAAAGGGATATGTAGTAACTTATGTTCTGCTCTTATCTGTTCCTTCTCTCTAAGTTATGCTCCTTTGTCTCCAGGCAAGACTTGATTTTCCAGTTATATTCTTTATGGCACCGGAGAGCCAACCATACCTTTAAAGACTTTAGCTCATTTCCAATACATAGAATAGCCTCTTCAAGTGCATTTACCTTTGTGTCTAGTTTTATGATTTCTAGAATAGCTAGGGCATGAGAGACATTTTTGGTTAGTTGATTTAATGTTGAGCTGTAATAACATCTTGGGCTAACGGAACCATAGAAACGGAATTGTACATGTAAAGGTCAATCTTTTATGAGTAAGGGCCATTAGCCTGTTCATAGCTCAAGGGAAAGTATGGAGGGAAACAGGACCTGCTGGAGACACGATGTCTGTTCCCATAATCAAAAGAAGAAGTTTCCACAATAAGTTCCTTCACAAGGTGCAATCATCATACCAGGGCCAGAATAAGGGGACAAGTCACTCCCGATATTGGTCAACAAGGTACCTTCGGGGGTCGGTGCTCAAGCAGAAATAATTGAGTGGGGGTGGATATCAGTTGTAATTTGACTGGCAAGAGACTGTGCAAACTTGCTTTAACCTCACGAGGAGTTTTCTTGACTAGTGGGCTCAGAATGGCTCCCAACACTATCTCTTTGCCCCTCCCCCACGCTCTCTTTCTCTAAATATAAAGAAATAAACTTAAAAGGTTGTAAAAAAAAAGAATCAAGACCAAGCTGGTAAGAGAAATTAAAAAATCCAAAATTGATATGGCAGACCCCATGAAAATTAATTCAATTGCTAAACCCACTATTATAGACAAATGGGGACATTTAGACAAAATGAGATGCTGTGGTGATCTTCTGGACTGTAGAAATGGCACCTGTGTGTAGTGTATAGACTCTCTGTAGCTTCAGGAGTGATAGTAATGAAAGTAAAGGTGCTCATGAGGAAAGATCAGACACAAAGACGGCTCATGGAATGGAAACATTGGAGAAAATTCAGATGACTGATGACTTCAGGTTAGTGCAAACCACTGAACCTGCTTAACACTACAATCAACCCATAGAAGCCTGTTTAGGCTCAATAGAAAAAAAGTACTCACAGAAAAACTCACCTGCATACACACGATGCATGGACACTGGAAAGTTTATCGTGATAGTTGAGAATAACACAGGTGTCATTTTAACTCTTTCTGTACCAAGTATTCTTCTTCACTCCCACACAGCATTCCCACACTCTTTGCTTGGTGTTACAGTTCTAGACCGCTGACCCATTCTATTGAACTAACACATTGCCTAATTATGATGCTTGTAACTCTTGTCTTCTCCTCAAGAATGGGACATATATGTGTTATTTATTCACAGTTTATTAAGAACAGTTCAAAGTATGACTGTACATAGAAGTCAATCTCTAGATACATAGCTTGAATTCATTTATCCTTGATTTTCCTTCTGAAAGAATGAATAGAAATGTTTATTGTTGATAATCTAATTCATAGAACTACATAGTATATAATAAACTATACAATAAACTTAAGAAAAGGTACTGATTAACTTTTTCCATAGCCTATGGAAAGCATATTTTACATCTTTGTTCCTCAGGCTATAGATCAAGGGATTCAACATGGGGATCACCAGGGTGTAAAATATGGACACCATTTTATCAGTGTCAAAGGAATGACTGGACTCAGGTTGCACATACATAAATATCATAGTCCCATAGAACACTGTGACTACTGTCAAGTGGGACCCGCAAGTAGAAAAGGCCTTGTGCCGACCCTCAGCAGAGTTAATCCTGACGATGGCTGCCAGGATCAGCAGGTAAGACACAAAAATTATCGGAAGGGATGACATCAGATTAAAAACTGAGAAAATCAAAATCATCAATTCAATTTCATGCTTATTTGAGCACAGCAAGGATAACAAGGGAAGATGGTCACAGTAGAAATGATTGACAATATTGTAGCCACAGAAGGAGGAAGTAAAAATCTTTATGGTGACTACCAGAGACACAAATATGCTGTAGAGATAAGGGACTGCCACCAGCACCTGACACACCCTTTGTGACATGATGACTGGATAGAGCAGAGGATTACAGATGGCCACGTAGCGGTCATAGGACATAGTCGACAGAATGAAAATTTCGCTAACGATGAACATAATGTAGAATGCTTCCTGTGTGGCACACAAATCATAGGAAATTGTGTTCTCTTCCACAACAAAACTTACTATCATTTTTGGCCCTACAGTTGTTGAATAACCCAGATCAATGAGAGCCAGGTGTTTGAGGAAGAAGTACATGGGTATTTGCAGTCTGGAGTCTACCATGGTGAGGACGATCATGCCCAAGTTGCCCACCACTGAGACTATGTAGATAATGAGGAAAAGTGTAAACAATGGAGCCTGCAGCTCAGAACGTTGTGTGATTCCCACGAGAATGAATTCTTTCAGCACTGTCAGGTTGTGTTCTTCCATCAAGGTTTCCTAGAGAATCTGTTCTGGATAGAGATATCATCACAGTCAATAGAGATCATGTAGTCTCTCTTGAGAGAGGTTTTGGTACGCCAAACTAGTATAAATAAGATACATCCAACCTGTTCCATTTAGGATATTTGAAAACAAACCCATCTCTCACATAGAACTACTATATATACATAGATAAATGGAAATAGGTCAGTATTTCTCAACTGGAGTCATTTTACTCCACAAAGAATATTTTCCAATGTCTGGTGACATTTTGATTGTTATATCCAAGAGTTGGGGTGCTACTGCTTTCTAATTGTTAGACACCTGTTAAGCTGCTAAATATCTTAATATATCCAATACCTAGGCCATGACAACATTCAGTCAGGAATGAAAAGAGTAAGAAGTTAAGATAATAGAACTCCCCAATGACCCAGCAATATCACTGCTAGGAATTTATCCAGGTGCTATAGAAATGCTGAGGTATAGGAGCACATGTACCCCAATGTCAATAACAACACTCTCAACAATAGCCAAAACATGGAAAGAGCCTAAGTGTCCATCAACGGGCGAATGGATCAAGAAGATGTGGTTTATCTATACCATGAAATACTACATGCAATGAGAAAAAAAGAAATCTGGCCTTGTGTAGCAACATGGATGGACCTTGAGGGTGTATGGTGAGCGAAATAAGTCAGGCAGAGAAGGACAAATATCATATGTTTGCACATTTCGGAGGATTAGGAGGAACATAACGGAGGACCATGGGGGAGAAGAAGGGGGAAAATAGTGGGGGAAAGGGAGAGAGGCAAACTATGAGAGACTCTTGAATGCTGAGAAGAAACTGAGGACTGATGAGTGTGGGGGGGGGAGGTGGAGGAAGGAGCACGGATAGGGGCACTTGTGGGGATGAGCACTGGGTGTTATATGGAAACCAACTTGACAATAAACTATTTGTAAAAAAAAAAAAAAAGAGTAAGATGTTAAGAAACCCTTTAGATACAATTAGATAGATATTAGATAGATTTATTTATTGTTAGATAAAAAATAATGGTAAGTAATGCACAAAAATAAACTCAAAATGGATAAAGGACCTGAACGTGAGACAGGAAACTATCAATACCCTAGAGGAGAAAGCAGGAAACAACCTCCTTGACCTCCACCGCAGCAACTTCTTACTTGACACATCCCCAAAAGCAAGGGAATCAAAGCAAAAATAGATGATTGGGACCTCATCAAGATTAAAAGCTTCTGCACAGCCAAGGAAACAACCCAGAAAATTAATAGGCAACCAACGGAATGGGAAAAGATAGTTGCAAATGACTTATCAGATAAAGGGTTAATATCCAGAATCTATAAGGAACTCACCAAACTCCACACCCGAGAAACAAACAACCCAGTGAAGAAATGGGCAGAAGATATGAACAGACACTTCTCCAAAGAGGACATCCAGATGGCCAACAGACCCATGAAACGATGCTCAGCATCCCTCCTCATCAGGGAAACACAAATCAAA
>NW_024081994.1:185860-200411 GCF_003009895.1 Hyaena hyaena | reverse complement strand
AGGATGTGGAGAAACGGGCACCCTCCTACACTGTTGGTGGGAATGTAAACTGGTACAGCCCCTCTGGAAAACAGTGTGGAGGTTCCTCAGGAAACTAACAATAGAACTCCCCTAGGACCCAGCAATAGCACTGCTAGGAATTTACCCAAGGGATACAGAAATGCTGATGCATAGGAGCACGTGTACCCCAATGTTCATAGCAGCACTCTCCACAATAGCTAAAACATGGAAAGAGCCTAAGTGTCCATCAACGGACAAATGAATCAAGAAGATGTGGTTTACCTATACCATGGAATACTACATGGCAATGAGAAACAATGAAATCTGGCCATGTGTAGCAACATGGATGGACCTTGAGGGTGTTATGCTGAGCGAAATAAGTCAGGCAGAGAAGGACAAATATCATATGTTTGCACGTATAGGAGGATCAGGAGGAACTTGACGGAGGAACAAAGGGGGGAAGAAGGGCGGAAATGATGGGGGAAAGGGAGAGAGGCAAACCATGAGAGATCCTTGAATGCTGACAAAAACTGAGGACTGATGGATGTGGGGGGGAGGGAGGAATGGTCATGGAGGAGGACACTTGTGGGGATGAGCACTGAGTGTTACGTGGAAACTAATTTGACAATAAACTATTTGTAAAAAAAAATAATAATGGTAAGTAGATCTCGCTAGGAAAGAAAAAAACAAAATGTCAAAACATTAGGGATTAGATAGTGGGTGTTTATTTTACTATTCTTTAAGGTATTTTTTATACCATATATGATTCAATAAAAAATGATATAAAATAAATCAATAGTCTGACCTTATACATATGTCTATTATATACTAATTTTTTCAATGCTTATTTGTGTTATTTGAGACAGTGACTGACTGATATATAGAGACAGAGAGACAGTCAGAGAGAGAGAGGGAGAGAGAGAATGTCATGAAGGCTCAAACTTGTCAGTGTGCAGCCTGATGCAGGGCTCAATTCCACACATCATGAGATCATGACCTGAGTACAAATCAGGAGTTGTACACTTAATCAACTGAAGAACCCAGGTGTCTGCATAATAAAAATGTTAAACCACAAATTACCCAAATGCGGAAAACCCACTACTCAAAAACACGGTCCTATGAAAGATATTGTGCCTACAGGCGAAACTGAATGGAAAGTTAGCATACTGGACAGAAATTTGACAAGTGTATGAATAAGAAAAGTATAACATATCACAGTGAGAATTAGTTTTCTTTATATGGTGAAACATACAGGAGATATATGTATGGAGATATAGTATTATCTGTATCTCAATTTAGAGTATATCCAAAGATTGATTTGGGCAAAAAATACAAGTTATCTAAAAATCTTTGTTCTCATACATAAAACTGTTATATCATTGATGAGTTTTAGATAGGATAAGTGAAGTTTCAATAATGTAATTTGTCTTTGTTACCTGGAAATAATTCCTAAATATCAAGTACACTGTGGGTTTTTGTTTCCTTGCTTGCTTGCTTGCTTGTTTGCTTGGGTGTTTCTTTCATAGTGCTAGTACTTACCTGAAATGCTTCTATTTTCTTTACTTATATATCCACACAGTCTCTGGACTGGGACTGAAGTTCTTTGCCAGGGCTGTCATGTGAATAGGTGGGGAACTGGTTTAGGAGGACATACCTCAACTACCTATCCCATGACAAACCCTGAACAATCATGTTGCAACTCTTTGGATTCCATATATTCTAATTTTCTTATCAATTTTAGTATCATTTTAAGATAAGTGATTTTGATATGAATTTGCTTAAAATGGTATTCTTCCCTTTGAGGCATTGTTTAAAATAGAGATATACTAACTCACATGTAACAAATCAGATGCACTTTGTCAAGCAAGAAACTAAGGGAGCATGGGGAGGAAAAAAGGTTACCACAGAGGTTTGACATAATAAAGTTTCATATGAATTCCCTTGGAGTTAATGAATATAATGCTTTAAGGAAAAAAAAAGTTGAAAGTCACCGTGATGCACAATAGCTTAGAGACAAAATACAATAAAGATGAGATGTATGTGGATCCCCATCCAAGTACTAACCAGGCCCGACCCTGCTTAGCTTCCGAGATCAGAGGAGATCGAATGCGTTCAAGGTAGTATGGCGGTAGACAAGATGTACGTGCATCCCTGGAAGGGATTTGAAATCCTTCTCTCCCCTGAGTCCACAAAAACCCCATCAAACTGTGATATAGCACATAATGCAGATAAACATGCACATAATCCTATACCATGTATCTAAATATCCTAAAATCCCACAGATAAAATATTATGCCAGAGTGGGAGGTGAATGGCATGTTAAGGTAAGAGAAGTATTTTTGGTTTAAAAAGTTGTGGGCATCAATGTTTTTGTTTTATAAAGAAGAAAAGGAAAATAATACTGTGAAATTACAGTAAAATTACAAGCCAAATCAGAAGTCCCTGAGTGAGCTATAAGCAGACAAAAACATACATTCTACAATATTAAACATAAAGCCAATTATATGTGACTTTCACTTAACTTACCTGAGCCTTCCTTATACATTTGTGACCTCTTGGTATTCTCCACTGCTCTGATGCACACACCTTTATTATAACAGAAATATGATCATGTGTATCAGTAGATGGCAATATTAGAGAAATGGCCAGTAAAATCAACAAAAAAAACAGTATAAATCCTGGGTTTTGCTTGTTTCTTTCCACTTTGGTTTGTTTTCCTTCACAATCATGGGAGGCTAAAGAATAAATAGGAGTTTTTGAGTACCGATTTTTCTATGAGGTGAAGAAAGATAAAAGCATTTCCTCTCGCCAGCTTTGGAGTTCCTAAAAAAGAATCACATTACGATTTCACAGTATACTGTTAATAGTTTCATAGTTTACTATTAATTATTTGATAATTAATATTTAAAGCTATATTCTTTCAGATGATTATACCTTGCTTTCTCTCAGATCCTACTGGAAAATGAAGAACGTTCTGTACATCATTCCATTACCATAAAACTTGTTAGTTAAAGGTCTCCCAATGTCCAAATAAGACTTCGCACACCACATTGTGGGGTGACCACCCCTTATTTCCTCTTCAAGACATCAGAGAATAATTGTATTTATATGTTTATTTAAATGATCATTAAAAATGAAACTACTTTTGAGAGAATCACAAGAAGTGTCCAGAGTAATGAAATAAACATTTGGAAAGACCTCGAAATGACAGATACTACCTGCACTTTCTTAATTTTACCAACTTAAAAAATTTCATGTTTCTTTAGCTATGCATCATTTCCTCTTAGTATGGGTCTCCATTTGAGGTCAAACTATTCCTATTAAACATAAGTGTTGTAATACAGTAAGAAAATGAAGTTTCACAGATGCACGGGGGCATTAGCCTCTCACCATGTGAAAATATTCAAATAATTAATACGAAGGTGAAAGGAGGTGATTCCTACTCCTGCTCAGGCACTATGGTCACTGGAAAGCAAAGCAAACAAAATCAGAAATGGTCATATTTTGCTAGGGTTTTACCATGGAGTTAAAGTGGAACTTACCAAACATCACTGAAACATTGTGGATATTTGGTAGTATGAGACAGCACACAAATTTTGTGTCATTTATGCCTGTAATGAAGCTTCTGTCTTGTATTTCTTAACATGGCATTTTGAGAACAATTTATGGGTTTCCTTCACCTTTTGAGACTCTTCCCTGGGAGATGCCTAGCAATTTGTTTATGATGACTAAAGCATATGAGAGCATTAAAAAGAGCTTGGAGGTTGCCCATTAACAGGCAGAGATAATTTGTACTCACCAGTGAATAAATTATCTATCTGTAAATTGATCTACCTATTGTCTGTCTGTCTATCATCTATCTATCTATCTATCTATCTATCTATCTATCTATCTATCATCTATCATCTATCTATCTATCATCTATCTATCTATCATCTGTCTATCGACCTATCATCTATTATCATCATCATCTATATTCAATCACCAATTTTCGTATTTTCACCCTTATTTAGCATTTCATTTACACCACATAGGACTCTTTTTTAAAACATTTTTCATGCTGAGGCATAGGAGCACATGTACCTCAATGTTCATAGCAGCACTCTCCACAATAGCTAAAACATGGAAAGAGCCTAAGTGTCCATCAACTGACGAATGGATCAAGAAGATGTGGTTTATCTATACCATGGAATACTACATGGCAATGAGAAAGAATGAAATCTGGCCATGTGTAGCAACATGGATGGACCTTGAGGGTGTTATGCTGAGCGAAATAAGTCAGGCAGAGAAGGACAAATATCATATGGTTGCACGTATAGGAGCTTAGGAGGAACTTGACGGAGGAACAAGGGGGAGAAGAAGGGCGGAAATGGTGGGGGAAAGGGAGAAAGGCAAACCATGAGAGACTCTTGAATGCTGACAAAAACTGAGGACTGATGGATGTGGGGGGGGGGGGGGATGGGCATGGAGGAGGGCACTTTGGGGATGAGCACTGAGTGTTATGTGGAAACTAATTTGACAATAAACTATTTGTAAAAAAAATAAAAATAAAAATAAAAAGGAAACAAAATTAAAAAAAATAAAACATTTTTCCGTGATCATTTATTTTTTTAATTTTTAAATTTTTTTACAAATAGTTTATTGTCAAGTTGGTTTCCACATAACACCCAGTGTTCATCCCCACAAGTGCCCTCCTCCATGCCCATCTCCCACCTCCCCCCCACACCCATCAGTCCTCAGTTTGTTATCAGTACTCAAGAGTGATCTTTTATTTTCAAGAGAGAGAGACAGACAGAGTGCGAACGGAAGAGAGGCAGAGAGAGACAGATGCCGAATCGAAAGCAGGCTCCTGACTCCGAGCAGTCAGCAAGAGGACAATGTGGGGCTCGAACTCACAAGCCATGAGATCATGACCCGAGCTGAAGTCAGATACTTAACCTACTGAGCCACCCAGGTGCTCCCACATTACATAGGACTCTTAATAAATATGTTTAGGACAGGTTCATCAAAGTTTTCCTTTCCATAGAGGTCTCCTTAAATTGGTGACACAGTGGAGAATTGATATATTCTGTACCATTCCATTATTTTAAAATTGTATATGCAATAGGGCACATAGGTGGCTCAGTAGGTTAAGTGTCCGACTTCAGCTCACGTCCTTTGACAGCTCAGAGCCTGGACCCTGCTTTGGATTCTGCGTCTCCTTTCTCTCTGCCCCTCCCTTGCTCATGTTCCATCTCCGTCTGACTCTCAAAAATAAACATTACAAAATTAATTTTAAAATGTACATGGAATAAAATAATACATTATGAAAATATGACATGATGTTTCATGAATTTCATTTTGTTTTCATTGTTACCCTTCTTTCCAAGGCAGAAATTTGCTATATGTCCTTTCCATTGCATAGTGAGTTGCCATCACTGACTAGTTACTGCTTCTGTTTTAATTTTGTTTTTCTCTTTAATTTCACAGGGCAGCATTCTATTCATTCCCTTGGGTCCAATCATTTCAGTTTTTTTCCCACCTTGAAACATTCTCTGTTGTACTTGATTTATACCTATATTATCAAGTTATCCTTGCAAATTATCCTTGCAAAAATATTTTAAATATATAACACTATGTATATGCATTATATTTCTATGAATTTTATTGCTGCATTTGTCACCTTAATTACTTGCTGTGCATAGATAATATGTCACTTTGTCATATTATAATCCGTGAAACAAATGTACCAAATTTCACTTATTTTTTATTTATAGGTGTTGTGTGTCCATCAGTACTACATCATTACAGTGTACAGGCTCAATGAACAGCCTGAGTTTGTTCCCTTAAAAATTATATATATATATATGGATTCTTGATAAGAGGGAGTTGAATAGAATCATTAATTTTCCTAAATATTTCAGATATATTATCCCAAGATACTCTTCAATTAATAAATGCAAGACTTATCCTGGCTCTTTCCTTTCATGTTACATAAGTTATACCTTCCTCGTTAAAGCTGCATTTATAACATAAGCGTCTTTCATGTAATTTTTTAGACTACTTCTCTTTTATTTTCAAGTTATCCAAGAGAAGACTTTTCAGTTAAGTAATACTGGTCTGTTTCTATCGTCAATTTTCCTTTGTTTTTGGACATGAGTTAGCTGTATATATATGCATATGTATACATATATATGTATGTATATGTATATACGTGTATGCATATATATATATATATATACATGTATATATAGCACAAAATTGGTAAGTTTTGACATATGTATATACTGATTGAGCTGTAAAAACCTTTAAGAAAAGAAACATGTTCATCACTACAGAAGTCTTAGGGTTCATACATGTTAAACCCATTCTACTCTTCCTGCCTCTTAATCCACCAAGAAAACTTTAAATTGCCATTTTCAAAACCTTTTTGTGTTCAATAATTATAAACTAACATGAAGTTGTAAAAAAGATTGCAGAGAAGTCTTGTGTAATCTGCACCCAGTTCCCAATGAATTCGTCTTGCCACACTGTAGTATGAGTTCAAGACCAGGAAATTGACATTGGTGTAACACATATTGTTCAGATTTCACACGTTTGGGGTTATTCTTTCTTGTGTTTGTGTACATTCACTGCTCTACATTTTAACTCATTTTCCATTGTTTCAACCACCACCACAGTCAAATTGTAGAACTATTCCATCTCTACAAATTTCTCATTTGCTATCCTTTTAAAGACACACTGTTTTCCCACTGCTTGGGTAGACGTCCCTAACTGTTGGCAACCACTAATATTGTTTCCATTAGCATACTTTCGTCATTTGAACAAGTTTTTTTTATAAATAGTACACAATCTCTAATCTTTCGGGATAGCTTCAGTCTTTTGAGGTCCATCCTCGTTTTTGTGTGTGTATCCCCTTTGTTTAAGGTTGCTGAAAGGTATTTCATGGAATTGGTGGTACAACTCGTGTAACCATTTAGTCATTGGAAGACATTTTAGTTCTTTCCAGTTTTAAACTATTATGAATACAGATTCTATAAACACTTTCTTAAAGTAATTGTGTGAACATACATTTTGATTTTTTAAGAATCATTTCCAAGCATGTGATTACTAATTGTTTTAATTTTGATTTTTGTCTTATCAATAAAGTAAATTTTGATTTTCCATTTTATCTATGTGTACTTGTGTATATTATGTTCTTGATGTCCTGTATCTAAATTCTTTGCCTGTTCTTAATTCCTATATAGAGATTTGTCCTTATGCTTTTGTCAAAGCGCACCATCGTTTTACATTAAGTTGTAATCCATTTGGAGGTATACTGTGTATAAGATATAAGTCAAAATTATTTGGTTTTTGCCTGAAGACATTCAATGATTCTAGAATTTTTTTTAAAAGAAGTTATGCATCTTCTATGGAATTATCTTCGTACTTTCATGAAAAATTAGTTGTATTTTTTATAAAAGTCTATTCTGGGTTTTCTTATCTTTTCCATTGATTTGGATATCTTTATTTCCACTAATGTTACACAGTTTTGATTATTATATGGTAAGTCTTAACATGGAGCAGAGAGTTTCTTCCATGTTATTCTACATGTATTTTAGCTATGCCAGTCCCTGATCATTCATTACATTTTAGTATGTAAAATGTACATTTAACCATATCTATAAAATATCTTGTGGGGATTTTGTTTGGATTTTATTACTTATAGACCTGTTGAGTCTTGTGATCTATGAACTCAATATGTTCTACAATTTATTCAGATGTTCTGTGATTTTCTTAATCAGCATTGCTTTTGGCATCCATATCCTGCACAATGTTTCTGAATTTCATTGTAAGTGTATTTCATTATACTTGTGTGATTATAAATAGTATTTTAAAATTTCTACAATATATTTATATGTTGTTCTTGTATCTTTGTATTTTTATGGAATCCTGCAACCTTGCCAAACTCACATTTTGTCAGGGGGATAAATTGAACTTTTCTATTAGACAAAATGCCATTTGTACTACAGAGGGTCTCATTTCTTCATTTCCAAGCTCGAAGTCTCTTATGCCATTTCCTTGCACTGTTGGGAACTTCTCATATGATCTGTTTTCTAAAACTATAGATGGATCTGGATTTGAGATTTTTTTCTTGTGAATTTAATGTTAGATTCTTTATACTTTTAAGTCTGATATGATCTCCTTTATTTGGCATAATAATTTTTGAGAGTCACCCATATTTTTGTGCATACCAATAACGTATTGCTTTTTATAGCTGACTGTTATTCACTTGTTTGGATATTCCATAATTTTTTATCCATTCTCAACTGGAAGAACATTTGAATTATTTCCAAAGTCTGATTATTATAAATAAGTTTTCTATGGACATTCACATACACATAATTGCAGTAGTATGTGTTTTCTTTTTTCTCGGGTAAATCCATGGCAGTGGAATGCCCAAATGTACTAGCTGCTTTTTTACTTTTTACGATGGTAAATCTTTTTTTTTTTTTTTTAATATTTTAATTATTTTTGAGAGACAGAGCGTGAGCAGGGGAGGGGCAGAGAAAGTGGGAGACACAGATTCTGAAGCAGGCTCGGGGCTCCGAGCTAGCTGTCAGCACAGAACCTGACGCGGGGCTTAAACTCACAAACCAGTGAGATCATGACCTGAGCCGAAGTCAGACACTTAACCAACTGAGCCACCCAGGCACCCCAATAAATCTTAACCAGATGGTTTTTAGATATTTGTACGAGTATAATTTTCCACCAATAATGTATGAAAGTTATCATTCCCACATATACTCACCAAGAACTAGATACCCTTGATATACAGTGTTATCTCACTGAAGTTTAAATTGAAATTCATAAATGAAAATAATTCTGAACAATCTTTTTCTATTACTATCAGTTTTGATGTAAAATTATTATTTCCTGTGAAGAATATCACATTTTCACTTTTTAAAAAGTTTTCAACATTTATTTATTTTTTGAGAGACAGACAGACCATGAGTGTGGGAGGAGGGTCAGAGAGACAGGGAGACACAGATTCAAAGGAAGCTGCAGGACTTGTTGTCAGCATAGAGCTCAACGTGGGCTTGAAACCATGACCTCAGCTGAAGTTGGCCGTTTAACCAACTGACCCACCCAGGTGTCCTAAGAATAGAATACTTTCTGATATGTGTAATATATATACTTAGTAATGAACTAGAGGCTTTTTTTTTAGAGAGATGGTACAAGTGAGTGAGGGATAGACAGAGAGAGAGAGAAGTAGGGTTCACTCAAAGTGGGTCTCATGTTTTTACCTGAAGTGGGGGGGCTCCTGTTCACTTGAAGCTGGGCTGGTCTTCACTCAAAGGTGCTTGAGCTCACCTGATGTTGGACTTGAACTCAACAAACCATATCATGATCCAAGCCAAAGTCAGAATTGTAACCAACTAAGCCACTCAGGGTCCAAATAGAGACTAACTTTTTTTAAGTAAATTATATATATTATTAAAATTTACAAGTCTTAATACTTTATTTTATTTTTTGGCTTACACTTTGAAGACTAATTAAAGAACACTGATATTTATTTTAGGAGTGGGATATTGTGTTATGTTTACTTACCATTTGTTTTTTTCAAATCCGGATACTATAAACGTTTCACTGTCACTGTGTCCAAACTACATAATCTAAGAAACATGTATTTTATTATATTTGTACAGGCATAGCTCACACTTAGGTATACATTTTTAATAATTAAAAACTAAACCATAAATACACTATTAACATTTATTTCTACATGACTCTCTCTCTCTCTCTCTCCTCTTATGAATTCTTTTTATTTGGATTTTATTGACCTCACAGCTTATTTTATTCCATGATGATGGACTCAGAAAATAGTCAGTCTCTCCCTGATGCAAATAAGTCCTATGTATGTTAAAGGAAATAATAAATATAAACAAAACACAAGGAATTTGGAGAGTGTTATGTAGAAAGTATGTCCAAAAACAATATTATGTGTATACATTTGACATCACATTGTTCACTGACCAAATGTGGTCTTTTTTTTTTCTCCAGGCAAGGGCAGGGTCATCAAATCAGTGTAGTCAGACAATGTACCATAATTGAAATATAGTACACACTCATTTGAAACACATTTGTGGAAAGTCAGCCACATGAAAGAGGCAGCACTGTTATTTATGATTGAGTAGACCTCTTAGGCAAACACACACAAACTACTAGAACATGACTTTTACAGAAAAATTATCCTTGTTCTTCAGAGAAATAAAGTGTAACTTTATTAGACAAAAATAAGCATTTAAGATTCAAGATCAGGACACATGGTTGGCTCAGTGGGTTAAGTGCTCAACTCTTGATTTCAGATCTCAGAGGTCCTGGGATCAAGTCCCGCACTGGGCTATGTGCTGTCAGTATGGAGCCTACTTGGGATTCTCTCTCTCTCTCTCTCTCTCTCTCTCTCTTGCCTGAGGCTGGCTCCAGCAGGTCCAGGGGTCCCTGAAGGGTGGACGGTGTCGGCGAGAGAAGGAGTGAGAGGGCCCCGAGATTCTTTCTGGTCACCACGCGGGCATCTCTGTCCTGTTGGTTTTGGTGTCTTTATTTATAGGTCAAATGTTAACATGGCATCAGGAAATGGAATTTTTCCAGCGGATAGTTCTCTGTGATAAGATGTTTTTGGAATGTACAGAAACAGGTTTTACAGAAGTATTTTTACTGAACTGCCCCAATTATAGTGAGGTTGAGTAACTAAGAAAATTACAGGGTGTTCACATTTTAATAACATTAAGTTACAGGTTTGTAGATACTCTTATCCATTCTCATCACATTTGCCAGGGTAAGGGAAGGTGTTTGTGGAATTTAGGCCTTAAGGAAGGGGCTGCTATACATCACCAGTCAGCAAAGGGATATGTAGTAACTTATGTTCTGCTCTTATCTGTTCCTTCTCTCTAAGTTATGCTCCTTTGTCTCCAGGCAAGACTTGATTTTCCAGTTATATTCTTTATGGCACCGGAGAGCCAACCATACCTTTAAAGACTTTAGCTCATTTCCAATACATAGAATAGCCTCTTCAAGTGCATTTACCTTTGTGTCTAGTTTTATGATTTCTAGAATAGCTAGGGCATGAGAGACATTTTTGGTTAGTTGATTTAATGTTGAGCTGTAATAACATCTTGGGCTAACGGAACCATAGAAACGGAATTGTACATGTAAAGGTCAATCTTTTATGAGTAAGGGCCATTAGCCTGTTCATAGCTCAAGGGAAAGTATGGAGGGAAACAGGACCTGCTGGAGACACGATGTCTGTTCCCATAATCAAAAGAAGAAGTTTCCACAATAAGTTCCTTCACAAGGTGCAATCATCATACCAGGGCCAGAATAAGGGGACAAGTCACTCCCGATATTGGTCAACAAGGTACCTTCGGGGGTCGGTGCTCAAGCAGAAATAATTGAGTGGGGGTGGATATCAGTTGTAATTTGACTGGCAAGAGACTGTGCAAACTTGCTTTAACCTCACGAGGAGTTTTCTTGACTAGTGGGCTCAGAATGGCTCCCAACACTATCTCTTTGCCCCTCCCCCACGCTCTCTTTCTCTAAATATAAAGAAATAAACTTAAAAGGTTGTAAAAAAAAGAATCAAGACCAAGCTGGTAAGAGAAATTAAAAAATCCAAAATTGATATGGCAGACCCCATGAAAATTAATTCAATTGCTAAACCCACTATTATAGACAAATGGGGACATTTAGACAAAATGAGATGCTGTGGTGATCTTCTGGACTGTAGAAATGGCACCTGTGTGTAGTGTATAGACTCTCTGTAGCTTCAGGAGTGATAGTAATGAAAGTAAAGGTGCTCATGAGGAAAGATCAGACACAAAGACGGCTCATGGAATGGAAACATTGAGAAAATTCAGATGACTGATGACTTCAGGTTAGTGCAAACCACTGAACCTGCTTAACACTACAATCAACCCATAGAAGCCTGTTTAGGCTCAATAGAAAAAAAGTACTCACAGAAAAACTCACCTGCATACACACGATGCATGGACACTGGAAAGTTTATCGTGATAGTTGAGAATAACACAGGTGTCATTTTAACTCTTTCTGTACCAAGTATTCTTCTTCACTCCCACACAGCATTCCCACACTCTTTGCTTGGTGTTACAGTTCTAGACCGCTGACCCATTCTATTGAACTAACACATTGCCTAATTATGATGCTTGTAACTCTTGTCTTCTCCTCAAGAATGGGACATATATGTGTTATTTATTCACAGTTTATTAAGAACAGTTCAAAGTATGACTGTACATAGAAGTCATTCTCTAGATACATAGCTTGAATTCATTTATCCTTGATTTTCCTTCTGAAAGAATGAATAGAAATGTTTATTGTTGATAATCTAATTCATAGAACTACATAGTATATAATAAACTATACAATAAACTTAAGAAAATGTTCTGATTAACTTTTTCCATAGCCTATGGAAAGCATATTTTACTTCTTTGTTCCTCAGTCTATAGATCAATGGATTCAACATGGGGATCACCAGGGTGTAAAATATGGACACCATTTTATCAGTGTCAAAGGAATGACTGGACTCAGGTTGCACATACATAAATATCATAGTCCCATAGAACACTGTGACTACTGTCAAGTGGGACCCGCAAGTAGAAAAGGCCTTGTGCCGACCCTCAGCTGAGTTTATCTTGACGATGGCTGCCAGGATCAGCAGGTAAGACACAATAATTATCTGAAGGGATGACATCATTTTAAAAACTGAGAAAATCAAAATTATCAATTCAATTTCATGCTTATTTGAGCACAGCAAGGATAACAAGGGAAGATGGTCACAGTAGAAATGATTGACAATATTGTAGCCACAGAAGGAGGAAGTAAAAATCTTTATGGTGACTACCAGAGACACAAATATGCTGTAGAGATAAGGGACTGCCACCAGCACCTGACACACCCTCTGTGACATGATGACTGAATAGAGCAGAGGATTACAGATGGCCACGTAGCGGTCATAGGACATAGCCGACAGAATGAAAATTTCGCTAACGATGAACATAATGTAGAATGCTTCCTGTGTGGCACACAAATCATAGGAAATTGTGTTCTCTTCTACAACAAAACTTACTAACATTTTTGGCCCTACAGTTGTTGAATAACCCAGATCAATGAGAGCCAGGTGTTTGAGGAAGAAGTACATGGGCGTTTGCAGTCTGGAGTCCACCTTGGTGAGGATGATCATGCCCAAGTTACCCACCACTGAGACTATGTAGATGATGAGAAAGAGTCCAAACAATGGAGCCTGCAGCTCAGAACGTTGTGTGATTCCCACGAGAATGAATTCATTCAGCACTGTCAGGTTGTGTTCTTCCATCAAGGTTTCCTAGAGAATCTGTTCTGGATAGAGATATCATCACAATCAATAGAGATCATGTACTCTCTCCTGAGAGAGGTTTTGGCATGCCAAACTAGTATAAATAAGATACATCCAAACTGTTCCATTTAGGATATTTGAAAACAAACCCATCTCCCACATAGAACTACTATATATACATAGATAAATGGAAATAGGTCAGTATTTTCAACTGGAGTCATTTTACTCCACCAAGAATATTTTCCATGTCTGGTGACATTTTGATTGTTATATCCAAGAGTTGGGGTGCTACTGCTTTCTAATTGTTAGACACCTGTTAAGCTGTCTTGTCCTCATGACAAGAGGAAGATGTTAAGAAACACTTTAGATACAATTAGATAGATATTAGACAGATTTATTTATTGTTAGATAAAAAAATGGTAAGTAGATCTCGCTAGGAAAGAAAAACAAAAAATTCAAAACATTAGGAATTAGATAGTGGGTCATTATTTTACTATTCTTTAAGGTATTTTTCTACCATATATGATTCAATAAAAATGATATAAAATATATCAATAGTATGACCTTATACATATGTCTACTATATATTAATTTTTTCAGTGCTTATTTATGATGTTTGAGAGAGAGACAGACTGACAGACAGAGACAGAGACAGAGAGAGAGAGGAGAGGGAGAAAGAGAATGTCATGCAGCCTCAATCCTGTCAGTGTGCAGCCTGACGCAGGGCTCAATTCCACAAACCATGAGATCATGTCCTGAGTACGAATCAGGAGTTGGACACTTAATAACTGAAGAACCCAGGTGTGTGCATAATAAAAATGTTAAACCACAAATTCCCCAAATGCAGAAAATCCACTACTCAAAACATGGTCCTATGAAAGATATCGTGCTATAGATTAAACTGACTGGAAAGTTAGCATACTGGACAGATATTTCACAGGTGTATGTATAAGAAAACTATAACATATCACAGTGAGAATTAGTTTTTTTCATATGGTGAAACATATGGGAGATATATGTATGGAGATATAGTTTTATTTGTATCTCAATTTAGAGTATATCCAAAGATTGATTTGGGCAAAAAACACGTTATCTAACATTCTTTGTTCTTTTTTTTTTTTTTTTTTTTTACAAATAGTTTATTGTCAAATTATTTTCCACATAACACTCAGTGCTCATCCCCAAAGTGCCCTCCTCCATGCC
>NW_024081994.1:153150-184036 GCF_003009895.1 Hyaena hyaena | reverse complement strand
GCATTGTTATTAAAATAGAGATATACTAACTCACATGTAACAAATCAGATGCACTGTATCAAGCAAGAAACTAAGGGAGCATGGTAAATTTAGAGGAAAAAGGTTACCACAGAGGTTTGACATAATAAAGCTTCATATGAATTCCTTTGGAGCTAATGGATATAATGCTTTAAAGGAAAATAAAAGTTGAAAGTCACCATGATACACAATAGCTTAGAGACAAAATACAATACACTAAAGATGAGATGTATGTGGATCCCCATCCAACCACTAACCAGGCCCGACCCTGTTTAGCTTACGAGATCAGAGGAGATCGGGTGCATTCAGGGTGGTATGGCCATAGACAAGGTGTATGTGGATCCCTGCATTGGATTTGAAATCCTTCTCTCCCCTGAGTCCACAAAAACCCCATCAAACTGTCATATAGCACATAATGCAGATAAACATGCACATAATCCTATACCATGTATCTAAATATCCTAAAATCCCACAGATAAAATATTATGCCAGAGTGGGAGGTGAATGGCATGTTAAGGTAAGAGAAGTATTTTTGGTTTAAAAAGTTGTGGGCATCAATGCTTTTGTTTTATAAAGAAGAAAAGGAAAATAATACTGTGAAATTACAGTAAAATTACAAGCCAAATCAGAAGTCCCTGAGTGAGCTATAAGCAGACAAAAACATACATTCTACAATATTAAACATAAAGCCAATTATATGTGACTTTCACTTAACTTACCTGAGCCTTCCTTATACATTTGTGACCTCTTGGTATTCTCCACTGCTCTGATGCACACACCTTTATTATAACAGAAATATGATCATGTGTATCAGTAGATGGCAATATTAGAGAAATGGCCAGTAAAATCAACAAAAAAAACAGTATAAATCCTGGGTTTTGCTTGTTTCTTTCCACTTTGGTTTGTTTTCCTTCACAATCATGGGAGGCTAAAGAATAAATAGGAGTTTTTGAGTACCGATTTTTCTATGAGGTGAAGAAAGATAAAAGCATTTCCTCTCGCCAGCTTTGGAGTTCCTAAAAAAGAATCACATTACGATTTCACAGTATACTGTTAATAGTTTCATAGTTTACTATTAATTATTTGATAATTAATATTTAAAGCTATATTCTTTCAGATGATTATACCTTGCTTTCTCTCAGATCCTACTGGAAAATGAAGAACGTTCTGTACATCATTCCATTACCATAAAACTTGTTAGTTAAAGGTCTCCCAATGTCCAAATAAGACTTCGCACACCACATTGTGGGGTGACAACCCCTTATTTCCTCTTCAAGACATCAGAGAATAATTATATTTATATGTTTATTTAAATGATCATTAAAAATGAAACTACTTTTGAGAGAATCACAAGAAGTGTCCAGAGTAATGAAATAAACATTTGGAAAGACCTCGAAATGACAGATACTACCTGCACTTTCTTAATTTTACCAACTTAAAAAATTTCATGTTTCTTTAGCTATGCATCATTTCCTCTTAGTATGGGTCTCCATTTGAGGTCAAACTATTCCTATTAAACATAAGTGTTGTAATACAGTAAGAAAATGAAGTTTCACAGATGCACAGGAGCATTAGCCTCTCACCATGTGAAAATATTGAAAAAATTAATACGAAGGAAAAAGGAGGTGATTCCTACTCCTGCTCAGGCACTATGGTCACTGGAAAGCAAAGCAAACAAAATCAGAAATGGTCACATTTTGCTAGGGATTTGCCGTGGAGTTAAAGTGGAACTTACCAAACATCATTGAAACATTGTGGATATTTGGTAGTATGAGACAGCACACAGATTTTCTGTCATTTATACCTGTAACGAAGCCTCTACCTTGACTCCCATATATGTTTCTTACCATGGCATTTTGAGAACAATTTATGGGTTTCCTTTTCCTTTTGAGACTCTTCCCCGGGAGATGCCTAGCAATTTGTTTATGATGACTAAAGCATATGAGAGCATTAAAAAGTGCTTGGAGGTTGCTCATTAACAGGCAGAGATAATTTGTACTCACCAGTGAATAAATTATCTATCCGTCAATTGATCTACCTATCATCTAGCTATCTAATCTATCTATCTATCTATCTATCTATCTATCTATCTATCTATCTATCTATCATCTATCATCTATCTATCATCTATCGTTATCTATCATCTATTATCTTCATCATCTATATTCAATCACCTATTTTCCTATTTTCACCCTTATTTAGCATTTCATGTGCACCACATAGGACTCTTTTTAAAATATTTTCAGTGATCATTTATTTTCAAGAGAGAAAGACAGACAGAGTGTGAATGGAAGAGAGGCAGAGAGAGAGAGAGAGATGAAAAATCAAAAGCAGCCTCCCGGCTCTGAGTGGTCAGCAAAATGACGATGTGGGGCTCACACTCACAAGCCATAAGATCATGACCTGAGCTGAAGTCAGATACTTAACCTACTGAGCCACCCAGGCGCTTCCACATTACATAGGATTCTAGATAAATATGTTTAGGACAGGTTTATCAGGGTTTCCATTTCCATAGACGTCTCCTTAAATTGGTGACATAGTGGAGAATTGATACGTTCTGTTCCATTCCATTATTTTAAAATTGTATAGTAATAGGGCACATGGGTGGCTCAGTAGGTTAAGTGTCTTACTTCAGCTCACATCTGTTGACAGCTCAGAGCCTGGAGCCTGCTTTGGATTCTGCGTCTCCTCTGTCTTTGCCCCTCCCTCGCTCATGTTCCATCTCTGTCTGACTCTCAAAAATAAATAAACATTACAAAAATTAATTTTAAAAAGTACATGGAATAAAATCATACATGAAGCAAATGTGACATATTGTTTTCATGAATTTCATTTTGTTTTCATTGTTACCCTTCTTTCCAAGGCAAAAATTTGCTATATATCCTTCCCATTGCATAGTGAATTGCCATCACTGACTAGTTACTGCTTCTGTTTTAATTTTGTTTTTCTCTTTAATTTCACAAAGTAGCATTTTATTCATTCCCTTGGGTCCAAATCATTTCAGTTTTTTTCCCACCTTGAAACATGCCCTGTTGTACTTGATTTATACCTAGATCATCAAGGTATCCTTGCAAAAATATCTTACATATATATAATTATGTATATGCCTTATATTTCTATGAATTTTATTACTACATTTGTCACCTTAATTACTTGTTGTACATAAATAATATGACACTTTGTCATATTATAATCCGTGAAACAAATTTACCAGATTTCACTTATTTTTTATTTATAGGTGTTGTGTGTCCATCAGTATTACATCATTACAGTGTACAGCCTCAATGAACAGCCTGAGTTTGTTCCCTTAAAAATTATATATATATATGGATTCTTGATAAGTGGGAATTGAATAGATTCATTAATTTTCCTAAATATTTCAGATGTATTATCCTAAGATACTCTTCAGTTAATAAATGCAAGACTTATCCTGGATCTTTCCTTTCATGTTACATAAATTATACCTTTCTTGTTAAGTGTGCATTTATAGCATAAACATCTTTCATGTAATTTTTTAGACAACTTCTCTTTTATTTTCAAGTTATCGAAGAGGAGACATTTCATTTAAGTAATACTGGTCCGTTTCTATCATCAGTTTTCCTTTCGTTTTGGACATGGAGTTAGCTGTATATATATATGCATACATGTATATATACACCAAATTGGTAAGTTTTGACATATGTATATACCGATGGCACTATAAAAACCTTCAAGACAATAAACATGTCCATCACTCCAGAAGTCTTAGGGTTCACACATGTTAAACCCATTCTACCCTTCCTTCCTCTCAATCCACTAAGAAAACATTTAATTGCCACTTTCAAAACCTTTTTGTGTTCAATAATTATAAACTAACAGGAAGTTGTAAAAAGATTGCAGAGAAGTCCTGTGTAATCTGCACCCAGTTCCCAATGAATTCGTCTTGCCACACTGTAGTATGATTTCATGACCAGGAAATTGACATTGGTGTAACATACATTGTTCAGATTTCACACGTTTGGGGTTTTTCTTTCTTGTGTTTGTGTACATTCACTGCTGTACGTTTTAACTCATTTTCACATTGTTTCAACCACCACCACAGTCAAATTGTAGAACTATTCCATCCCTACAAATTTCTCATTTGCTATCCCTTTAAAGCCACACTGTTTTCCCACCGCTTGGGTAGACGTCCCTAACTGTTGGCAACCACTAATATTTTTTCCATTAGCATACTTTTGTCATTTGAACAAGTTTTTTTTTTTTTAATATTTTTATTTATTTATTTCTAGGAGAGAGAGAGACAGCGTGAGCAGGGGAGGGTCAGAGAGAGAGGGAGACACAGACTCTGAAACAGGCTCCAGGCTCTGAGCTGGCAGTCAGCACAGAGCCCGACGCGGGGCTCGAACCCACGAACCGTGAGATCATGACCTAAGCGAAAGTCAGCCGCTTAACCGACTAAGCCACCCAGGCGCCCCTGAACAAGTTTTTTTTTTATAAATAGTACACAATCTGTAATCTTTTGGGATAGCTTCAGTCTTTTGAGGTCCATCCTCGTTTTTGTGTGTGTATCCCCTTTGTTTAAGGTTGCTGAAAGGTATTTCATGGAATTGGTGGTACAACTCGTGTAACCATTTAGTCATTGGAAGACATTTTAGTTCTTTCCAGTTTTAAACTATTATGAATACAGATTCTATAAACACTTTCTTAAAGTAATTGTGTGAACATACATTTTGATTTTTTAAGAATCATTTCCAAGCATGTGATTACTAATTGTTTTAATTTTGATTTTTGTCTTATCAATAAAGTAAATTTTGATTTTCCATTTTATCAATGTGTACTTGTGTATATTATGCTCTTGATGTCCTGTATCTAAATTCTTTGCCTGTTCTTAATTCCTATATAGAGATTTGTCCTTATGCTTTTGTCAAAGCGCACCATCGTTTTACATTAAGTTGTAATCCATTTGGAGGTATACTGTGTATAAGATTTAAGTCAACATTTGTTTTTTGTCTGAAGACATTCAGTGATTCCAGAATGATTTTTTTAAAGAAGTTATGCATCTTCTACGGAGTTATCTTTGTACTTCCATGAAAAATTAGTTGTATTTTTTATAAAAGTCTATTCTGGGTTTACTTATCTCTTCCATTGATTTGCATATCTTTATTTCCACTAATGTTACACAGTTTTGATTATTAGATGGTAAGTCTTAACATGGAGCAGAGAGTTTCTTCCATGTTATTCTACATGTATTTTAGCTATGCCAGTCCCTGATCATTCATTACATTTTAGTATAAACTCAACCATATCTATAAAATATCTTGTGGGGATTTTGTTTGGATTTTATTACTTATAGACCTTTCAGTCTTGTGATCTATGAACTCAGTATGTTCTACAATTTATTCAGATGTTCTGTGATTTCCTTAATCAGCAGAGTTTTCAGCATCCAGATCCTGCACAATGTTTCTGAGTTTCATTGTAAGTGTATTTCATTATACTTGTGTGATTAAAAATAGTATTTCAAAATTTCTACAATATATTTATATGTTGTTCTTGTATCTTTGTATTTTTATGGAATCCTGCAACCTTGCCAAACTCACATTTTGTCAGGGGGATAAATTGAACTTTTCTATTAGACAAAATGCCATTTGTACTACAGAGGGTCTCATTTCTTCATTTCCAAGCTCGAAGTCTCTTATGCCATTTCCTTGCACTGTTGGAAACTTCTCATATGATCTGTTTTCTGTAACTATAGATGGATCTGGATTTGAGATTTTTTTTCTTGTAAATTTAATGTTAGACTGTTCATACTTTTAAGTCTGATCTCCTCTATTCCGCATAATAATTTTTGAGAGTCACCCATATTTTTGTGCATACCAATAATTTATTGCTTTTTATAGCTGACACAGAACCTGACGCGGGCTTAAACTCACAAACCAGTGAGATCATGACCTGAGCCGAAGTCAGACACTTAACCGACTGAGCCACCCAGGCACCCCAATAAATCTTAACCAGATGGTTTTTAGATATTTGTACGAGTATAATTTTCCACGAATAATGTATGAAAGTTTTCATTCCCACATATACTCACCAAGAACTAGATACCCTTGATATACAGTGTTATCTCACTGAAGTTTAAATTGAAATTCATAAATGAAAATAATTCTGAGCAACCTTTTCTCTTAGTAGCAGTTCCTGATGTAAAATTATTATTTCCTGTGAAGAAGATCACATTTTCTCTTTTTTAAAAAGTTTTTAACGATTATTTATTTTTGAGAGACAGAGACAGACCGTGAGTATCGGGGAAAGGTCAGAGAGAGGGTTATGCAGAATCCAAAGCAGGGTTCATGGCTCTGAGTTGTCAACATAGAGCTCAGTGTGGGGCTTGAACCAATGACCTGAGCTCAAGTTGGACACTTAACCAGTTGAGCCTCCCAGGTGTCCCAAGAATATAATACTTTCCGATATATGTAATATATATACTTAGTAATGAACTAGAGGCTTTTTTTTTTATATATATATAGAGAGAGGGTACAAGTGAGTGAGGAACAGAGAAAGGGAGAGAGAGGGAAAAAGAGAGAGAGGAGAGAGAGAGGAGAGAGAGAGGAGAGAGAGAGAGAGAGAGAGAGAGAGAGAGAGGAGAGAGGAGAGAGAGAGAGAGAGAAGCAGGGCTCACTCAAAGTGGAGCTCATGTTTTTACCTGAAGTGGGGCTCCTGTTCACCTGAAGCTGGGTTGGTCTTCACCCAAAGGGGCTCAAGCTCACCTGATGGGGGACTTGAACTCCAAAACCATGAGATCATGGTCTGAACCAAAGTAAGAATCTTAACCAACTGAGCCACCCAAGCACCAAATATTTTAGTGAATGAAATACATTATTGAAATTAATACTCTTAATACTTTATTTTTCTCTTTTTGGCTTACACTCTGAAGGCTAATCAAAGCACTCTGATATTTGTTTGTGACTGGGATATTGCATTATATTTACTTACCATTTGTTTTTTTCAAATCCAGATACTATAAACATTTCACTGTAACTCTGTCCAATCTACATAATCTAAGAAACATGTATTTTCTTATATTTGTACAGGCATAGATCACAATTAGGTATACATTTTTAGTAATTAAAAACTAAACCATAAAGGCACTATTAATATTTATTTTTACATGACTCTCTCTATATATATTCTTATGATTGTTTTTATTTTAATTTTATTGGCCTCACATTTTATTTTATTCCATGATGATAGACTCAGAAAATAGTGCAGTCTTTCTATGATGCAAATAAGTCATTTGAATGTTAAAAAACTAATAAAAATAAACAAAAAATATAGGATTTTGGGAGTGTTATGTAGGACATATGTCCAAAAACCACACCAAGCATATACATTTGACATCACATTGTTCACAGACCAAATCATAGAATTTTCTTTCTTTCTTTTTTTTTTTTCTCCAGGCAGGGGCAGGATCATCAAATCAATGTAGTCAAATAATGTACCCTAATCAGAATACAGTACACGCTCATTTGAAAAAAATTTGTGGAAAGTCAGCCACGTGAAAGAGGCAGCACTGTTATTTATGATAGAGTAGAGCTCTTATGCAAGTATACACAAATAACTAGAAGATGACTTTTACACAATAATTATCCTTGTTCTTCAGAGAGATAAAGTATAACTTTGTTAGACAAAAATAAGCATTTAATATTCAAGATCAGGGCACATGACTGACTCAGTGGGTTAAGTGTTCAACTCTTGATTTCAGATCTCAGAGGTCCTGGGTTCAAGCCCCTCACTGGGCTACGTGCTGTCAGTATGGAGCCTACTTGGGATTCTCTCCCTCCCTCTCTCTCTCTCAGCCCCTCCCCCATGCTCTCTTTCTCTAAATATAAAGAAATAAACTTTAAATTTTTTTAAAAGAATTAAGATCAAGTGGTAAGAGAAATTAAAAAGTCCAAAACTGTCTATGGCAGACCCCATGAAAGTTAATTCAATTGCTATACCCACTATTATGGACAAATGGGGACATTTAGACAAAGTGGGATGCTGTGGTGATCTTCTGGACTGTTGAAATGCCACCTGGGTGTAGTCTATAAACTCTCTGGAGCTTCAGGAATAAAAGTAATGAAAGTAATAGCGCTCATGAGGAAAGACCGGGACACAAAGATGGCTCATGAAATGGAGATATTGGAGCAAAGTCAGATGACTGATGACTTCAGGTTAGTGAAATACACTGAGCCTGCTTAAAACTACAGTCAACTGTGTTTCAGACACCCCATGGAAACCTGTGTAGGCTAAATAGAAAAAAAAACATACTCACAGAAAACACACATACATAAACACAATACATGGACACTGGAAAGTTTATTTTGATAGTTGAGAGTAACACAGGAATCATTTTAACTCTTTCTGTACCAGGTAGTCTTCTTCGCTCCCACACAACACTCCCATACTCCTTGCTTGGTGTTAAGAGTCTATAGACTAGTAACTGTTCTACTGTACTAACACATTGCCTAATTATGATGCTTATAGCTCTTGTCTTTCCCTCAAGAATGGAAAATAAATTTGCTATTTATTCACAGTGTATTTAGAGCACTACAAACTATGACTGATGCATAGAAGTCAATCTCTAGATATATGCTGAACTCACTTATCCTTGATTTTTCTTCTGAAGGAACAAATAGAAATGTTTAATGTTGACAATCTAATTCATAGGAACCCAAGAGTCTACAATAAACTTAAGGAAAGGTATTGCATATTTTTTTCCATATCCTCTGTAAAGCATATTTTACATCTTTGTTCCTCAAGCTATAGATGAAAGGATTCAGCATGGGGATAACGAGGGTGTAAAATACGGATACCACTTTATCAGTGTCAAAGGAATGGCTGGACTCAGGTTGCACGTACATAAATATCAGAGTCCCATAGAACACTGTGACTACTGTCAAGTGGGACCCGCAGGTGGAAAAAGCCTTGTGCCTCCCCTCAGCGGAGTTCATCCTGACGATGGCTGCCAAGATGAGCAAATAAGACACAACAACTATAAGAAGGGATGAAATCAAATTAAAAACTGAGAAAGTCAAAATCATCAATTCAATTTCATGCACATTTGAGCACAGCAAAGATAACAAGGGGAGAGAGTCACAGTAGAAATGGCTGATGACATTGTAGCCACAGAAGGAGGAGGTAAAAATCTTTATGGTGACTACCAGAGACACAAATATGCTGTAGAGATAAGGGACTGCCACCAGCACCTGACACACCCCCTGTGACATGATGACTGGATAGAGCAGAGGTTTACAGATGGCCACGTAGCGGTCATAGGACATTGCTGACAGAATGAAAAGCTCGCTAACAATCAACATAATGTAGAATGCTCCCTGTGTGGCACACAAATCATAGGAAATTGTGTTTTCTTCCACAACAAAACTTACTAATATTTTTGGCCCTACAGTTGTTGAATAACCCAGATCAGTGAGAGCCAGGTGTTTGAGGAAGAAGTACATGGGTGTTTGCAGTCTGGAGTCCACCTTGGTGAGGATGATCATGCCCAAGTTGCCCACCACTGAGACTGTGTAGATGATGAGGAAGAGCCCAAACAATGGAGCCTGCAGCTCAGGACGTTGTGTGATTCCCATGAGAATGAATTCATTCAGCACTGTCAGGTTGTGCTTTTCCATCCAGGTTTATTGGAAAATCTATCCTGAATAGATAATCAGCATAGTAAATAGCTTTCATGTTATCATCTGGTAGTGTTTTATTCTGAATATAGGAAAATAAGTGTCAGAAGTTAAGAAAGCAACAGAAATGTACAGTATTGTCATATGATATTATAAATATGTTTATAGAAAATGCACACTTACCTCACCTAAGACATTGCTTATAAGATTGTGAGCTTCTGATAAACTGCTCGATACGAAGTACACACCTTCCGTGAGAAATACTGAATTACTTAAAGAAAAACTGTTAAGTGAACAGAAGGGGAAACAATATGAACAAGGTGAAATGGTGAACGCTGAAAGAAAAAAAATGACATTTCAGTGCTGATTTCCTGTGAGATAAGGGTGAAAGGCTTTTTCTGTTGAGTTCGACATCTAAACTTTTTCTCTTTAGTTCGCCAAAGCATAATTTTTTTTCATAGTTTACTATCTGTTTTGATGATCCCGTCACTGTTTTTTGAAGTTATACTCTTTGAGAAAATTATATGTGCTTTCTGTCAGATTCCACTGGTAACTGAACATGCTCTTCATCTACCATCACCCTAAAACTGGATACTAAAAGTCTCCTCACCTCCAAATTTTCCTTTTCACATCTCACTGTAAGGTGGAATTTCTCTTTTTCCTCATTATGAGGTAGAATAAAAATTCACATTTAGAAACCGATTTAAATAACTATCACAATAGTCTCGAGAAGGGAATAAGAAGAATCTAGTCCCTAATGACTGAGAATTTAGGTATCAAATGAACATGTTAACACCTTCAGTTTCATAATTCTGCCAATTTTTTTAATTTTTTAAACAGGTTTTTGAATATTTATTTATTTTTGAGAGAGTGAGAGCACAAGTGGGAGGTGCAGAGAGAGGGGGACATTTCACAGAAGGCTGCACACTGTCAGCACAAAGCTGGATACAGGGCTTGAGCTCACAAACTGTGAGATCATGACCTGAGCGGAAACTGAGAGTCAGGCACTCCACCGACTAAGTCACCCAGGTGCCACTATTTTTATTCTTTTTTTCTCTCTAATTTTCTTTTTTTTTTTTAACAAATAGTTTATTGTCAAGTTGGTTTCCATATAACACCCAGTGCCCATCTCCCCCTCCCCCCCACACCCATCAGTCCTTAGTTTGTTCTCAGCTTTCAAGAGTCTCTCATGGTTTGCCTCCCTCCTTTCCCCCACCATTTCCCCATTCTTCTCCCTCTTGGTCCTCCGTTAAGTTCCTCCTAATCCTCCTATATGTGCAAACATATGGTATTTGTCCTTCTCTGCCTGACTTATTTCTTATGCTGAGCCACTATTTTTATTCTTGACACTTTAGTTGTGCTTTATGGTTGCTCAGTTTTAACCTGTATTACCTGTATGAACAAGTATTTACCTGAAACATACATTTACATAAGCAATATGGCAGTGACATTTCAAAAATGCTTAGTAGCTTTTGTGAAGATACTTGAACAAGTCATCTGAAGAGAAAGGAGAGCACTCTTATTCTGTTATGCATTATCAATAGTTGAACACAGAAGTAAATCAGAAATCCTAATGTTTTGCTCTGTTCTGTCATGGAATAAAAGTTTTACCCTGCAAATGTCACCAAAACTATTTGGATATTGGTATAACAGAGCACCACATGAAATGTTCTGTTTACCTGTGACCTAACGTCCGTCTTGGCTTCCCCATGTGCTTCATAATGTCTGAGATCATTTTATGGATTCTTTTTCGTCCTCTGAGACCCTCCCTGAGGATATTCTGAGCAATTTCTTGATCATCCCTGAAGCATTGAAAGCTTTACAGAATGCAAGGGGGAAAGTTTATTAATTAACTAGAACACTTTGTTTCTGTCAGCGGGTTAGATATTTTTGTGAGTTTGTGTATTACATTCATACTCCCGATTAACTCTTTTTTTCCTCCCCCTGCTTTGATGGCTAATTTTATGTGTCCACTTGACTAAGCTCTGGTGCCCACGTGTTTAGTCAGGTATTAGTCTCTATGTTATTGTAAAGATTATTTTTACATGTGATTAAAATTTACATTAATGGACTTTGAATATGGCCACGTACCCTTCAGAATGTAGGTGGACCTCATCCAATCAATTGAAAGGCTTACAGAACAAAAAGTGAGGTCCCTCAAAGAAATTATGCTCCAGATGGCAATATAGAAAATCTACCTCAGTTTCTCCACTTTGTACTCAAGACTGCAGTATCAGCTCTTGCAATGCTGGGCTAATCCTCAGATTTTGCCTTGCTAATCCCAACAATCATATGTGTTAATTTCTCAAAATCTCTCTGTCTCTCTCTCTCAAACTTATATTATCATATGTTGTATAGACTTATGTGTGTGCTAATATATAAAACATTTACACATATAAAATATTATATATTCATATATGTGTGTATATGCATGTACGTATATGCATATGTATGTGTGTGTCTGTTTGTGTGTGTGTGTGTGTGTATAACCTTCTTTTGGTTTTCTTCCTCTGAAGTACCTTTACCAAAACAAATATAGGGAAATTGATTAACATATGTCATCTGTACCCCAAGCTTGTCAGTACCCTCCATTTCTACAATGGTTTCCTTAGATAGATGACACAATGGACTCCTTAAATGGATGACCCATGGAATCATTTTTAAACATTATCCTATTCTATTATTTAAATGAAGAAATGAGCTATAAGTAATAATATATAAGGTGTGTCCTTAACCTTTTTCTCCATTACAATTTTTTAATGTTTATTTATTTTTGAAAGAGATGGAGAGAGACAGACAGAGAGACAGAGAGAGCATGTGTAAACAGAAGAGCAGAGAGAGAAGGAGACAGAGAAGCAGAAGCAGGCTCTGATCTGTCCGTGAAGCCCAATGTGTGGCTTGAACCAATGAACCGTGAGATTATGACCTGAGCAGAAATCAAGAGTCAGACACTCAACTGACTGAGACACCCAGGTGTCCCTTATATTTATTTTTTCACCACAGAGAATAAAAGAGCTATTCTCACTTCTCTCTCTCTTTTTTTAACAGTATATTCTCATCACCTGCTCAGTACTTTCTTTCATTTATTTGTCTGTATTACATCTCAATATTTCTTGTTTCTCCATCATGCCCAGTACCCATTTGAACTCTTTTTCTGCCTTGTTACCCACTCTTCTGTGCTTGACATGTATCCTACAAGACAACATATTCTGCAAAAATGTAGTATTTTATGTATATGTTTTGATATGATATTTTGCTGTAAATTGTGTTGTTGCATTTTTAAGCCACATCACCTACTTGTGATGTTTTCATGCTGTGATTTCTTTTTGTTTTTACTTTAGTGCAGTCAATAGCATAAAACAAGTTTTATGGATCTATTTTTTTCTTGGTATTTGCTTATCTCCAACCTCAGTTATCATCAGCACTACTACAATAGACTTCAATGAAAAACCTTACTTGCCATGTTAATATGTTGCAAACAAAATTATCTATGGTGTACATTTTACATATCTGCCTCCATATGTGTATGCATGTTGATATAGATTCACCTACATGTATGCAAAAGACCACAGATAAGCACTCACACAGTAGGAAGACCTCTGGGAAAGATAAAATAATTCATTTAATCTTGTTAAATATTTCAGATTGGTTGTACTAGTACCCATATCCCCTTTCACCAGCAAACAGATGAGGTTCTTGGGTCTTCAGACCTATGCCAGGTGCCCGAATTGTGTTCTTTCTTGTTAATTGGATAATACTTAAAATGTGTGCCTGTTACTGACTTTTCCCCTTGTTTTTGGTTTGATGTCTTGGCATGTTTGGTAATGAAGTAAAAAATAACTTAAGTAGGTGTCATTGAAAATAATAAATTGAACCTATATAAAGTTTAAATCTAAAAAATTTTGACATATGTATGTATCTGAAAAATCTCCATAACAATAAATATAATGAATGTATCCATCACCACTAGTATTTTAGTATCTCTATAAGTAATAATTCCAGTCTACCCGATCCTCCCCTATAATGCTTCAGCTAGACTTAGATTTAATTTTTTAACTTTTTATTATATTGAAATAATTATAGAATTATAAGAAGATGGAGCAAAAGAGCGCAGAGAGCTCCTGTGTCTCACTTGGTTTCCCCTAGTGGCAACAACTTGCATAAATACAGAACAAGACGGATTGTACCATGGAAATCACGAAGTTAGTATTAGTACAATACCCTGCCTGTATTCCGGTAACTAGTTTTTCATGTGCTTATTTTTGTGTTTGTGCAGAAATACACACACACACACACACACACACAGGTATACACGCATGCAACTTTTATCGGAAGTGTACATGTATGTAATCAGCATAACAATCAATATAAAGGCTTATTCCATCACCATGTGGGTCATTTATGTCATTCTATCACAGCCAAGCGCTCTTTCCTTCCCTCATTCCCTTGTCTTTAACCTCTATCAACCACTAATCCGTTTTCCATCACTATAATTCTTTTTTTGAAAGAACTTTACTGGGTATGGGATTCTCAGTTGACAGTTATTTTGCTTCAATATTTTAATGATGTTGCATTGCCATCTCACTGCAGTGCTTCTGATGACAAATCTGTGATTCTTTTATTTGTTCCTCTGTATATAAATTGTCTTTTTTTTGATAGCTTAAATTTTTTATCTATCACCGGCTTTGAGAATATTGATGATGCTGTGCCTTCAGTTAGTTGTCTATATTTTTATGTATCTGGGGTTTGTCAATCTTCTTGAATCTGAGGGCTTTTAATTTTTATCATGTTTGATTATTTTTCACCTGTATTTTCTTCAAATAATATTAATGACATTTTTCTTTGGGGAAACAAGTTACATGCATACTTGGCTCCCAGACTATTATTATGTTTCTTATGTTTTTGGTTCTTTTCACTCTCTATATTTCATTTCGAATACATTTTTATTGCTGTATGTATAGAATCAGTAATATTTTCTTCTGTGAAGTCTAATCTGTTGCAAATACAATCTCCTTTATCTTTCACCTGAAACATGGTACTTTTTATATCTATAAATTGAGTTTCTTTGTGTCTAGTTACCTTTTTGAAAATATGATATACAATTATAATGACCATTTTTCACCTTTGTTTGATATTTCAGACATGTGTGCAAGTTCTTGATCAGTTTCCATTGATTGGTTATTTTATTCATTATGGACATTTTATCCTTGCTTCTTTGTAAGCCTGATGATTGTAGAAAGTATTTCATTTATTTTGAATTTTTCTTGATGGGTACTGGATAAATTTATATTTAAAAATATTCCTTGAATTTTGTTATAGGATACAGTTATTAGGAAATAGTGTAATCCTTCCAGATATTGTTTCTAAAATTTCTTAGGTGGGGCCAGAGCAGTGTGAAATTTAAGACTGAGTATTCTTTTTTACTGAAGGAAGGAAGCCTTTCTTGAGTTCTCCACCTAAACCCCACAAACGATGACCTTTCAACTTCCTATACAAATACATTGGCACAATATCTACCTCTGTCTGAGCTCTGGGCATCGCTGCCTTCATCTCCTCAGATGATCCTTTCTTTCTCCTACATGATTTCCCTTTGCTGATTACTAATCTGCTCAATAATTGAGGGGGCTTCTTTGGAGAGATTGAGTGTCCTTTCTCTGTTCAAGTATCTTAGTGTTGTACTCTGTCTTGCAAAACTAAGCTACCTAAGTCTTACTGGACTCTCAATTTTGTTTCTTCATCTCAACAAGAGGGTGGGACAATCATTGGATTCACTTCATTTGTTTCTCATCCATCAGGGAAACTGGCCTAAACAGCCTGGTGTCAGTGTTGTGACAACTTGTTTCATGTATCTCATCTTTGTTTTTGTTTTTTCTTGTTTTAATGGAAAGCGAACGCCAGTATTAATTGAAAGTAGAAAAGAGTTTTCAGCATATGTTAACCTTAGAACTAGGCTTTCCATTCTTTTAAAATCATTAATCTCCTTTTGTTAAAGCCTCTTATACCTCACATAAATGTGAAGAAATATTATTGAGATTTTCTTAAAATATGTTAAGCTAGTCACTTCTATCCTCTGACTGTTCTTACCCTGAATTAAACCTCCAATCTCTTCAAACAGTATTATGGTCAACCCCGTCAGCATTTCCCATCTCCAATCTTAGAGTCTGACATCTATTATTTGCACAGTAGACATAGCTGTCCCTTAGTCAAAGATAGATCAGATCACTCTTTAGCTCAAACTTCTCCAAAGGCTTTTTTTTTTTTAATTTTTTTAAATGTTTTATTTATTTCCAGGAGAGAGAGACAGGGTGAACAGGGGAGGGTCAGAGAGAGAGGGAGTCACAGACTGAAACAGGCTCCAGGCTCTGAGCTGGCAGTCAGCACAGAGCCCGACATGGGGCCCGAACCCACGAGCCGCGAGATCACGACCCAAGCGAAAGTCGGACACCCAACCGACTAAGCCACCCAGGCGCCCCTCCAAAGGCTTTTTTATCATTCAGAATAAAAAGCAAGTTGGGGCGCCTGGGTGGCTCAGTCACTTAAGCGTCAGACTTCAGCTCACGTCATGATCTCACGGTTTGTGAGTTCAAGCCCAGTGACAGGCTCTGTGCAGACAGCTCAGAGCCTGGAACCTGCTTCAGATTCTGTGTCTCCCTCTCTCTCTGACCCTCCCCTGCTCAAGCTGTCTCTCTCTCTCTCTCAGAAATAAAAAATAAAACATAAAAAAAGCAAGTTTGGCAATGTCTTCCCTAGTCTTACTAGGTCAAATTCCATCTTAAGAGTTCATCATAACTCCTTTATTTCCTAATCACGTTTATGCTCCCACCACCTTTGACTCTCTTGTTCTTCCGTACATCAGTCATTGGCCATTGAGGAATCTCTGCAGTGACCTCTCTGTCTCCATGGAACAGGCGTCTGCTAAGTGTTCTCAGAGTCGACTTGCTCAGCTCCTCAAGTGTTTGTTTAAACGCCATCTTCACAGATCACTCCCTGGCAACATCAATTGAAATGTTTAATGTCATTAGTCATTAAAGAAATGCAAATCAAAACCATAATGAGATACCACCTCATACCCCATAAAATGGTTATTTTAAAAATAAAAAAGGAAAATACAAATGTTAACAAGGGTGTGGAGAGATTAGAACCTTTAAGTATTGTTTTTGGCAATGTAAAATACTACAGCCACTCTAACAATTTGATAGTTATTCAACAAATGAAACAACGAATCACCATTATAACCCAGCAAATCTACTTCTAGATATATACCCAAGTTTTGAGAATGACTGGTGCTCATACCAAAAAAAAAAAAAAAAATGTAGGTAAATGCTCATTGCAGCATTATTCACAGTAGTTAAAAGGTAGAAACATCTCAAATGTTTATCAACTTGTCCATCAACTGATGAATGGATAACAGATGTGCTATATCCATACAATGGGATATTAGCAAGCCATACAAGCAAAGAAGTATTGATATATGTTACAACATGGATGAAACTTTAAAATATTATGCTAAGTGAAAGAGTATAAAAAGCCACATATTGTACATACTGTACACTACCACTACATGAAATATGCAGAATAGGAAAATCCATAGAGACAGAGAGCAGATTAGTTGCTGTTCATTCAGGAACGCTGAATTAATTCTGGAGACAATACCTTCAGGGACATATTGAAACGCATTCTCCATCTCATGGAATAAATGAGAGTTTTAAAAATAGTGGTCTCTTTTCTGAATCTGTGCTAGTAAATACCGGTCTTCCTATATGTGAAGAAAGATAAGAGGTGTTTTTCTCACCATCTTTATACTTCTATACATTGTGCTAAACTCTTTTCTGTCCCCACGATTTATTTATATTTATATAAATAAATGAGACTATTACTGGAAATAGTCTAGTTTGGACTGTGAAATTGTTATTTTTTCCCTGATGAAGACCCTAGAAACATGTAAAAAGAATACAATGAGCAGAGATTTAGCAGTGAAGCTTCGTTATAAAACTACTCTAAGACTAGAAATGAGAATTAAACCATTCCCCAGCCCTGCCCTGTCCTCCTGCTGAGTAGAGCATTCAACATTAAAAAGAATGACAATAAAGGTATACTACAATTATAGATAAATGATATGTGCATTTAAATATTTAAAAACTGAAATAACTTTTGAGGGGGAATGGGGTTTTAGAAAGAGTTACTAAATAAGTGAGTGGAAAATTCACTTTATTATTATTATTATTATTAATGTTTTTATTTAAGTGTCTCTTTCTTTCTTTTTTTCTTTCTTTCTTTCTTTCTTTCTTTCTTTCTTTCTTTCTTTCTTTCTTTCTTTCTCTTTCTTTCTTTCCCTTCCTTCCTTCCTTCCTTCCTTCCTTCCTTTTTTCTTTCTTTCCTTCCTCCCTTCTTTCCTTCCTCCCTTCCTTCCTCCCTCTCTCTTTCTTTCTTTCTTTCTTTCTTTCTTTCTTTCTTTCTTTCTTTCTTTCTTTCTTTCTTTCTTTCTTTCTGTTTCTTTCTTTCTCTTTCTTTCTTTCTTTCCCTTCCTTCCTTCCTTCCTTCCTTCCTTTTTTCTTTCTTTCCTTCCTCCCTTCTTTCCTTCCTCCCTTCCTTCCTTCCTCCCTCCCTCCCTCTTTCTTTCTTTCTCTTTCTTTCTTTCTTTCTTTCTTTCTCTCTCTCTTTCTTTCTTTTTTTTCTTTCTACCCATGTTAGTTAACATGTAGTGTAATAATGATCAGGAATAGAATTTAGTGATTCGTCACTTCCCATATAACACTCAGTACTCATCCTAGCAAGCGTCCTCCTTGATACCCACCATCCATGTATCCCATCCACTTACCCAACACCCCTCCAGCACCTCTCAGTTTGTTCTCTGTTTTGGTTTATCTCCCTCTTTGTTTTTATGCTATTTTTGCTTCCCTTCCCCTATATTCATCTGTTTTGTGTCTTAAATTCCACATATGAGTGAATTACGTGACATTTGTCACCCAGGCGCCCCAACGTTGATCCTTTCAATCATATTTGTAAGTTTGAGAAACACATGGCATATTTGATACCAATGTTGCAAAGATTGTAGAAATGTTGATGTAATCCTTTTAATTTAGAGGTAACTGGAAAATTCTATGGAAACTTGCTATGATTTCAGGTTAAATTTTTGAAATTTTAAAATTAGTTATCCATAGTATCATATTCGACATTTTAAGATTCCAAGTGAAAGAAAATAATCATGAATATCTTAAGGTCTTTCGTGTAAATTTTCTTAACAAACCTCGATTTTCAGAGATTGTGGGTTTTTTATTGCTGCATCATAAAAGAAGTCTGGGTTTCACCAAAAATTATAATAAGATATTTACAACCTTGGATTCACCAGAAACCTTGGTTAATCAGAACAGATTATCTTTAAAAATGGCTAGGGGCACCTGGGTGGTTCACTAGGTTAACCCTCCAACTCCAGCTCAGGTCACCATCTCGGGGTTTGTGGGATCGAGTCTTGTGTCGGACTCTGTGCTGACAGCTCAGAGCCTGGAGCCAGCTATGGATTCTGTGTCTCCCCCTCTGTCTGCCCCTCCTATGCTCATGCTCATGCTCTGCCTCTCTCCCTCTCTCGCTCAAAAATAAATATATGAATAACTATATAAATATACTACAAATTAGTGATCTATTTTTTTTATTGTTAACTATTAGCATGGCTTTAATTTGAAGGTTTTATTTTATTTTTTGAAAGTAAGAAGCATTGTTTTTATTTCACTACAAATGTGTTTCTCAGTCTATTCTCCTCTTTTGATTCCCCAGAAAAATATCTCTCTTCCTTCCATTAAATAAAAAATCAATTGTTATACATTATATAAAATAACAGATAACCCCAATAACAGGTTTTTTAAAATATGAATTCTATAGTATGAAATATAAACCCAGTTTTTTTCATTCCTGTGTGTATCTACACCTTTTATTTTTTCTCTTTTTACAGTTTGTTTTTAATTATTTGTTTATTTTATTACATTATTTAGTGTACTAGTGGTTTCAGGTAAGAATTTAATGATATATTACATATACTGTTCAAACAAACTTGAATTTTAGCTATCCTGATGACAGCTGAAATTAGTCATCAGAGTATATTCCTTATATACATTTATCTAATAAATAATTTTTTGAACACATTTATGTATTTTTAGCTGTTATGATACACTCTTTTGTAAAATGTTTCTTCTGGTGTCTTGTGCCCCACCCCCTCCCAGCCCACCTGTTTTATTCCCCTCAAATAGGCTACCTGTCTTGTTCATCCTCATTTTAGGAGTTGGATAGTTTGTTGTTTTGTTTTGTTGTTTTGTCTTGTTTTACAAATTATGTTGAAAGGGTGAGTGTATTTCAAATGTAGTCTCTCTGGATATATTTCCACTTTCTTATATATTTTCATTAAAACAAATTTTCATTCTAAATAGAGTACTATTTATCAGTTAGTGTTATTATTTTTCGTACCTTGCTTAAGGAATCTTGGCTATTCCCATCATGAAGATATTATTTTACTTTACTTTAAAAACTTTATGGTTTCAGCTTTCACAGTCACATTCATAACAGATCTAAATTAATTTTTACATACGGTGTATACATTACCAAAATTCCTGTTGTATGTAGGAACCAAATTGAACTAGGGTAATTTACTGAGAAGCCCTATTTTCCCCACTACTTAGCAGCAGGGCTTTTGTTTTAAAACAAGTGGAATTATATACATGAGGATGTTGGAATTCATTTTTATTTTATTGATCTCTCTGTAAATATGTGGATTAATTACACATTTAAAAATTAATCTAGCTTTGCTAGAGGAATTGGTATCTGTTATTAGAATTCCTCTGAAATCCTCCTTCTTCTAAGATATTTCTTTGGCTATTCTAGGTCCTTTGTATTTCCACATAATTTTTTATACCAACTTAAGCATTAAAAAGTACTGTTGGGATTTGAATTGTTACTGCATTAAATCTATAGGAAAATTTAGAGAAAACTGACTACATCACAACCTTTGTATCTTCCAACCAATGGATTTGGTATATTAACATTTAAATCTCAGTAACATTTTTTGTAGTGTCTAGCAATGAAATCATGCAAACTGTTCATTAGGTTTTTCAGAAGTCTTATAAAGAGTTTTTCCAGTGTAGTTGACAGTTTAAAATTTCAATTTTACCTGCTTTTTGTTAGTAGAGAGCAAAATAATTGATCTTTAATATGCTGATCCTATATCCAACAATCTTGTACAATTCACTTATTTCTAATATTTCTTTTGAATTTTTAATGTACACAACTATGCCACTTGAAAATAGTCAAACTTTTATTTCTGCTTCTCTATGCACATACATGTTCACATATCATAATGTAACAGAAATCTAAAATGTCACCTACCACAGAGAGATAGAGTTAAAGTGTCATCAAAGCAGATAGTGTTGATTATTCGTTGATATATCTATATGCCCGGCAAAAGAAATAATAAAGGCCATCTTTTATATGTCAGGATGCTGATGTGGTGAGCCCTGGTATTTAAATGGTATCCAGGCCACATAAAAAATATTTGATAAAAGACATAAGAAAGCCTTTTAAAAATTATCTAATTGCAGATGTATTAAAGCAGACTTCTCTTAATTGTAACATAAATACTTGGCAATATGAGAACAGAAATCAGACATCGGTGTTTTTCAGTAATACTTAAGGACAAATTAAAGTTGACACCAGAAGGATGATTACTACTTGAACACCTATAAGTTGAAAACAGGAAAAACATTTCTAGCTTTCCATGGCTTTTACATAATAATCCTTCCTAAGGCCTATGACATATAAAAACAATAGTCTCTACCAAATTTATGATATCTATATCTACATAGGCAGTTTGTGCAGATTTTTCCATATCCTACGCAGAGCACCTTTTACCTCTTTGTTCCTCAAGCTGTAGATCATGGGATTCAGCATAGGTATTATCAACGTGTAAAAAGCAGAAGCAATTTTATCAGTATCAAAGGAATGACTGGATTTAGGCTGCACATACATGAAGAAAAGTGTCGCATACAATACAACGACCACTGTCAAGTGGGATCCACAGGTGGAGAAGGCCTTGTGCCTGCCCTCTGCAGAGTTCATCTTGAGGATGGCCAGAAGGATCAGGGCGTAGGAGACCAGCACTATCAGAAGAGATGATACCAAATTAAACGCTGAAAAGATCAGTATTATCAACTCAATGTCACGCGTGCTTGAGCACAGCAAAGTTAACAAAGGAAGACTGTCACAGTAAAAATGTCTAATGACATTATGGTCACAGAAGGATGACATAAAAATCTTTATGGTGGTTGTAAGAGAAAGAAAGGCACTGTAGACATAGGGGACAGCTACCAGCACCCAGCACACCTTTTGTGACATAACAACTGTATAGAGCAGAGGGTGACAGATGGCCACATAGCGGTCATAGGCCATTGCTGACAGAATGAAAAGCTCACTGATGATGAACAAGATGAAGAAAGCTAGCTGTGTGGCACACCAAATATAGGGGATTGTGTTTTGATCAGTGATGATATTGACTAACATTTTGGGTCCCACAGCTGTTGAATAACCAAGATCAATGAAAGCCAGGTGTCTGAGGAAGAAGTACATGGGTGTCTGTAGCCTGGAGTCCATGTTGGTGAGGATGATCATGCCCAGGTTGCCCACCACTGAGATCACATAGATGATGAGGAAGAGCCCAAAGAAGGGAGCCTGCAGCTCAGGCTGGTCTGTGATTCTCATTAGGATGAATTCTGTTAGCACTGTTTGATTTGGTTGGTTCATCCAGGTCATTAGGAAAAATTGCTGTGGGAAGAACCATCACAAGAGTTATTGGCATTCAGGTGAGGACATCTGTTGACATCTTTAGTATGCAATGCCATTATGGTTAAGAGAAATCCAACTTTTAAATTTTTTTCATGTTTATTTATTTTGAGAGAGAGAGAAAGAGCGAGTGGGGGAAGGCAGAGAAGAGAGAGACAGAATCCCAAACAGGCTCCACACTGTCAACATGAAGCCCGATGTGGGGCTCAAACTCACTAATTATGAGATCATGACGTGAGTAGAAACCAAGAGTTAGGCACTGAACCAATTGAGCCACCCAGCCCCCAATTCAATTTTTTAAATTTAAATGTTATTTAAGTAAATATCCAGTTTCTTAATTTAAAATAAGAATCACCTCCATCATTGAACCTGGAACCAAATTTAGAAGTGTTACAATGAATCTGTGTATGGTAGCCTTTTGTTTGGTTTGGTTTGGTTTGGTTTGGTTTGGTTTGGTGCCACATACTTGCTGTGAATCTTGACATTATTTCTGACTTAAAATAGTTATAATTGGTTAAACACATCATACTTTAGAAAGAATTATAATACAAGGAGCAGCCCTCTGCTTCTTTACTTTGCAACTTTAGTCCAAACTTCCAAGGAAAACCATGATTAACTCATTTAATAGACTTTGATTTAAAACTGCATCTTTAATGATATTCCTGTTCCTTTACCCATTTGATTTTTTAAATTGTATTCTTATTCCACTATACTTTTATAAGTTTTCAGTATTGTTTAATGATTTTTTATGATGAAAGATAATAATTTAACTTGCAGAAGTCCCCTACATGCCCACTCTAATGCACATAATAAATGTTATTTTCCCTAGAATAGTGCATCTGAATAATTAGTACTTGTCTGGTTTTTTCAGTTTCTGATTTTTGCTATGTTGCACACCAGGGTAAGGCCTGCATCTATAAGTTATTCAATATAAGAAAGAAGTATTAGTAAACATTTCCACCATTGCTTTGACTTTAGCATTAATATCTCAGAAGTGATGGGTTTAATGCTGTAGTTATATTTTCTAGCACATCTTAAAACAAGTAAATGCCACTAAAATGTATTTGTTAATGTATGACTTAAAATCACCCAGTAAGTTGCTATAAATATAGATCCAAAAAAGAGGAATATCACGTCAAAATAGTGGCAGTGCTACCAGATAATAAAATTTATAAAGCTGGGTTATTGAGACAATATGGCATACAACAATGGAATAGAATAGGGAGGGATCTCAGAAAAAGACCTATGAGTGCATAGGACTATAACGTATGACAGAGTACCATGTTAAGACAAGCATGCATAAATGCCCTATTTAATAAAGTTGGGGAAAATGACTGTCCTTATAGAGGATGATGAAGTTGGATGTTTAGTTCATCCATATGAAAATCAAGGGCTTAATGTTATAAAACAATATTCAATTTTTATAACCTTAGAAACTAGAACCGCAGCTTGTCCTTAAGAAATTAAAAAATATAGAATAGAAATTCAAGCCTAATTTGGCAGCAGAGCTACTTCACAAAATTTGCTTTATCCAAAAATCTATTCAAATCGACAAAGTAGTCACAACAAAGCAATAACAAACATTCACTAGCAGCAACCAAACAAATGACAAAGTCTAAAGCCTTAAAGAAATTATACCCCAAGAAAAGACTATTTCATAGCAATTTGTACAGTTTGGCAAATCTCCTCCTCCCATCACTTAAATATTTAGGTGGCCCTTCTTCCCACCAGCCCTACCCAAGCACTGGCTACAAAGTAACAAATAAATTGAGCATCACACCCGACTCTTATCAGATGAAAGCAGAAACTCCAGAGCAGGATCAGGACCAGGGGGATGGACATGAAGCGCCAGGATGCCCTCTTATGCGAATGTAAACCCCAATCTCACCTCAATATTCTATAACATTTTGCCAATAGCCTCAACTAAAATAAATGGGTTGGTCAAATTTAGAACATTGCTCTCACATTCAAAGAAGGGAGGGAAAGAGAGAGCGAGGGAAGGAGAGCAAAAATGCTGACTCCCCCTTATGATGTTTATCATCTAGATTCTCAAAATAAATGTAGAAATAATAACAAAGATAAATGAGATTCCTTACCACATTCAAATAACATAGTAATAGTGGTAAAAATATACCATTACTCTGGAGAAACTAGTTATGAAAAGAGATTATTAGTACACATGATATAATGCACTGAGTCTGGTATTGGTGACTCTTATTAGTAATTTTTATCGGAGATAGTTATCAAAAATCATCACTGCAGCTAATCTAGTAATCATTCTAATCAGTGCCATCTATTCCTCTTAAGTGAGGACCGACTTCTTGTTCCCCCCTGTGGTTACTAATCTAACTGCTGTTAAAAGAATTTATAAGTGTTTCCTCCCTTTGAAACATTCCCTTGGGAGCTTGAATGCAATTCTTGATTATTCCCAAAGCGTCTGAGAATAGGAAATTATGCCACTGACTTTGCTAACTATCCAGAGTTACTTTGATTTCCCTATTGAGGACATGCTTTTTATATATAGAATTCTACCACCTTAATTGTTATTTTTATTGCATTCACTCAAATATCTGGACTTAAGTAGATTATTTTTTTTTATTTTCATGTTTATTCATCTACAAATTACATAAGCTCTCAGCGGTTTTCACAATGGCTTCTTCCATGTTTGATACCTGAGGATAAAGGCATAGCTATAGATACATGACCATAGTGTGTTAAAAGTTCAGAAGGAATAAAAATTATGAGTAAGTGTGTAAAGTTATTATATATTTTTTTTAACCTAAAGGACTAAATTGAATAAATGATACCCTAATTCCACATCCCACCTGCCTTCTCATCCTAATTTCCTATCCCTTACTTCAGTTTCCTTTCCTTTGCAAGTACCTCCTGTGCAAAAGTTGACATATGTTCTGAAAAAAGAAATGTAGCTCTAAAAGTGAGTATAGTATGTTTTAAAGTGCACACAACATGTTATAAAACTTTTTTGATACTTCAATGCTCTCACTCAATGATACATTTTTAAATTTTATTCATTTTCTACGTACACACCAATATTTTGCTGTCCTCTGTTTAATGAAATTGCTATAATCTGTCTCTACCCTCATTTACCATAAGTTTGTTCCCATAGTGACAGACAGTTAGTTACCAACCTTTGACTTCTCCATGGACCACCACAGTCAATAACTTTGTGTGTGTGGTCCCCACTGACCCAAGAAGGAACAATTCTGAAATATCTTCTTGGGCCTCGTTTTTGGGAGAAAATGAACACATTTAATTTACTTAAACCAGGATGGATCTATTTCAAGATTTCTTTTACTGTGCACGTTTCACCGTCATACACTGCACTTCAGACTGTGGACCTCCACCTTATGAATATGAACCACTTGTATGAAGTATGAATGGTGAAGGTTGCAACAAAGAATTAAAACAGATTTAACTTCATAGAGCTAAAACTAATTTATTTGATTTAACACCTTATTTTTTTAAAGAAATTCAAATATTAGTCTAGATTTGAAATAGAAAAATCCACTAAGTATAATCCATATCAACAAAGGAATTCAGAAATAACCGAGACAGAGACACCTTAATTTTAAGTTAATCTTACTATTTGAATGTCCACCACAGGGATAATGCCAATAAAATGGTTGTTGAGGTGACAAAACCCTGACACACATCTTGAGGTGGAGGTTGGGGGGGGCCTCCAAATCTTGCTTTCCCTCTGGGGCACCTGGCTAGCAGGTATCTCAGCCTCCTGACAGATAGGTGTGGAGAAGTGGCCAAGTTGTAGCCTGACTCACCTGTGGTAATGGAGCCTCTCCCCGTCTGCAGCCAATCTCTCCACCACTGTGCACTTGTTCTGAATGTTTCCCACAGCACCTTTTTGTTTCAGAAATTGTAATTCCCTGTGGTGGACCAGGCAATGTGGATAAAACGCTGAAAAATTGCACGAGACTAAGCCAACAAAGAGAAAAGTGATTACAATATAAGAGAAGATGCCACAGCTATTAAGGAAGTGTTTGCACCCATATTGACTATTCATTGATCTTGAGGCAAAAATTTAAGCATCCTTGTAAGTAAAATCCTTCCTTGGAAGTTTTCCAAACATAGAAGTTTTTTACTTATAGATTTCATAAGGGTTTTAAATTGACATCATATAATATTCTGAGTCTGTGTCTTCAATCAATCACACTGTGTTTGTGTAAACATTAATAATCATTATCACTCAGTAATCTATCAGTTCTTTGAAATATGAATTTTAGTGTTTTCTAAAATCATCACTTACCTCTTCTGACAACTATAGTTCAAGTTGGTTATGTGGCTTGATATTTTTTAAGAAGTAGGTATTCTGACATTTACATTATATACATTTGTATATTACATCATGTACATTTTCTGAGATGAGATAAGAGATTGTTATCAAAGAGGCTCCTGGGTGGCTTAGCCAGTTGAGTGTTGGACTTTGGCTCAGGTCACAATCTCATGGTTCATTTGAGGCCCACATCAGGCTCTGCTGACAGCTCAGAGCCTGGAGCCTGCTTCGGATTCTGTGTGTCCCCCTCTCCCTGGCCCTCCCCTGCTCATACTCTCTCTCTCAAAAATAAATAAACGTTAAAAAATTAAAAATAAAAAAAAATGTTAGTTGTAAAGGCTGTTTTGTCAACAAAATTTCTGCAACCTAGGTAATGATTGTTGTTTATAAAAGTACCTTTAGGTAAACATCTGATGAAGGTTTATGGGCTTTCAGGAAGATAGCATTAGCAGCTCAAACCAAGATTATCTAGAATGTAAGGGACAAGAACTCTCCATTGGAAGACATACAATTCCTCAATTTAACTCTTGAATTAAATAAAATCAGAACCATTTCAATTCCTGTTATCTATTAGATTTTTGACATAATAGAAAATATTTAATACTAGGCATATGTCTTGGGACATAAGTAAAATATTAAGGTGTACCATTGTGGCGATTCAAAACAAAATCAGCTGCTGTGAAAATAGTCCTTAAGTAAGTTTCTGAGTTTGAATTTATGAAATAGTATTTGCTATGCTGATTTGAGGAAGTTTGATGGTCTTTCTTGTTGTCATGGTCTTGAGAAGATTCGGGGTGTGCCACCCAAGATTTACACACTTGAGATACTCTCTGCCTACAACATCCCTACCTATGGAGTCAGGTCAATCTACTGCTTCTGTGTCAGCTGCAGAATGAGGGGCCCTGTGGTGCTGTTTGAAGTTGGATCTGTCCTAACATTACAAGTAGTCAGACCTTGACTTATGACTGTCTTGCATCTTCTCTCTCCCCTCACCATTAGGGGGATGTTATCGTCTCCTGAAACAAAACTCCAAAGAAGTGAAGTAGGGATAAGCTGGAAGCACAGGTGACTTAGCAGCTCACAGGATGAGCTTTAATCAATTAGAGATCAAAACTGACATAAATTTTCCCTATCTTCATCCATGGTAAACTGGTACTGGGCTGATGTGCCTGCTGGTTGGTTGATGATGTTGACTCAGCATTTCTGACAAACATGTACAAGTGATATGTGAGCTCCTGTGTATGTGAATGTGTTGTTTCAAGCCAGTGATTCAGTAGTGATTCCTCACAGTAGCACTAGGAAACTAATACGACTGAAATCATAGTTATTTTTAGAAAAAACTTATACATAAACCAAGTTAAAGGGTAGAAAACACTACAGTGTTCATTCTTGACTTTAATTTCTTAATAAATGCATAGGATTGGTAGAAGTGCAAGTGTGAGTTTAGCCCTTGTGCTCCAATTCTGTTCACCTAACTAGACTCAAAGAGAATGACTTTCTGACCCAAAATGTACTTCTCTGTTGTACGTATGCGGCTTGGTTCAGCAAATTTAGCCATAGGAACACACACACACACACACACACACACACACGCAAACATAAAATAAATTCTATATGTTATATTGTCTTATATATTTATAAATAATAAAACATAATATCTGAAAGGCTAATGCTATCAAGTCATTGCCAATTTTGTCTGTGGAGACTAGGAATATCCACCACCCAGTGTGACTTCCTGTTTTCAGCTAGCTATTCTACTTACTTAAAATGAACCTTAGGAATTAGGCTATGAAGCTGAGTGTGATGGGTCCTATATTGACTTATTTCTGACTTCCCTGAAAATGTCGTCAATCTACTTTATTTCAAGGCATTGTCTTACCTCACAACCCATGCCCCTTCTTCCTCACAACATTGTTAGCAGATTTTGCATGCAAAGGCAGAGATAGGGCACAGAATAACTATTAATTTGTATTTATTTATTTATTTATTTATTTATTTATTGGCCATGGCGTTCTTGAGGCTTGGTGTCACTAGAAGGACAATGAATTTTTTTGGGTGCCTAGGTGGCTCAGTTGGTTAAGCGTCCAACCTTGGCTCTGGTCATGACCTCACAGTTTGTGAATTCAAGCCCCACATCGTGGATCCTGCTTCATAATCTTGCATTTTCTTCTCTCTCTGCCCCTCCCTAGCTTGCACTCTCTCCCTCTCAAAATTAAATAAACATTAAAATTTTGTTAAAAATAAAAGGATAATGACTTTTTTCTTTCTTTTTTTTCTTTTTGGTTGTCTACTGATATTTTACTCCAAAACACTAAATAATAATTTTGAAAGAAGTACTATTTGCTGTTATGTTTTTTAACACTGATGATTAATTCTTCACAACAGTGTTTGCTAAGGGAATATGATATGCAGTAGTTTAATTTTATTAATTTTATATCATACCAAGATAAATACCAACATTTTGTTTTGTGTACATGCACCAAATGAGAGGGCTAAAAGAATGGAATCCCGTTTCATATATTTTCTTTTGTTTTGCCACATGTCCGACTTCCATGTCTATCTAAGCATTTTTCTTTAGTTTTTTTTTTATCCTAAAGGTTTTTTTTTCCCCCTGTGATATAAATTTATGTCGTGCAGGATAAAAATGGATTCAAAAGCTTCAGAAGTTGAAAGATAAAATACTGCAAAAAGTAAAAATAAAACTTTTAATTGTTAAACATATGAAAACATATGTATGGAGAGGAAGACAATCTGACGATTTACCACCTTCCAGGAAATGGTTTTCACATACCTTCTCCACCTTTCAGATATTCTATTCTTTGATTAGAAATTATAAAAGCCCAGTAGCAAGTTGTGTCCTACTATAAAATGTATTTATTTCAAAATTCCTGTGTTCTACTACTACACTTGAATAAGTGTACTTTCTTTCATCAATTAATACATCTTAGCATTAGGGGAAGTTCAGTATTTCGGGTTGGGAGTAGAAATCTTAAGATTTCCTCATTGAGGGCACCCTCCTACACTGTTGGTGGGAATGCAAAATGGTACAACCCCTCTGGAAAACAGTGTGGACTTTCCTCGAAAAATTAACAACAGAACTCCCCTATGACCCAGCAGTAGCACTCTAGGAATTTACACAAGGGACACAGGAGTGCTAATGCATAGGGGCACATGTATCCCAATGTTCATAGCTGCACTCTCAACAATAGCCAGATCATGGAAAGAACCTAAGTGCCCATCAACTTATGAGTGTATGAAGAAGATATAGTATATTTATACAATGGCAATGAGAAATAATGAAATCTGACCATGTGTAGCAACATGGATGGAACCAAAGGACGTTATGCTGAGAGAAATAAGTCAGGCAGAGAAGGACAGATACCATATGTTTGCACATATAGGTGGACTAGGAGGAAGCTAATGGAGGACCATGAGGGAGAAGAAGGGGAAAAATAGTTGGAGACAGAGAGGGAGGCAAACCATGAAGGACTCTTGAATGCTGAGAACAAACTGAGGGGTGATGGGGGTGGGGGAGAGGGGAAGGGATGGGCATGGGGGAGGGCACTTGTTGGGATGAGCACTGGGTGTATATGGAAACCAACTTGGCAATAAACTATTTAAGAAACAAAATAGATTTCCCCATTGAAAGCCAAGGAATTTTAAACTATTTATTGTTTCTGCACTTAGCAGATATCAGCTTTTCAGGAGCAAATAAAAACCCTTAAAAGAAGACACCTGTAATTTTAAATTTACATGAATTTGAAAGACTGACATAGTTTATTTGGGAATCTCTTCAATGCGTCCTTCACATCCTTGTTCCTTAGGCTGTAAATGAGGGGATTCAGCATTGGTATCACCAGGGTGTAGAAGACAGAGGCCATTTTATCAGTATCCAATGAGTGGTTGGTCTTTGGTTGCAAATACATGAAGAGAAGAGTCCCGTAGAACACAGTGACAGCCAGCATGTGAGAGGCACAGGTGGAAAAGGCTTTTCGTCGGCCCTCTGAGGAACGTATCCTCAAAATGGCAAGGACAATGTTAAAATAGGATATTAGAACAATAACCATAGAGAAAAGCAAATTGATCCCTG